>NW_026894438.1:0-129263 GCF_032452875.1 Bos javanicus | reverse complement strand
CCAAGCAGATGAGCGACAGGAATCACGCAGCTCAGCTGGCAATTGTCATGCAGATGAGCCGGCAGGAATCACGCAGCTCAGCAGGCCCTGATCACGTGACTCCAGGCACTGATCACGTGGCTGATCAAGTCCAGATCACGTGACTGAGCATGCACTGATCACGTGGCTATCATGCACTGATGACGTGACTGCGCATGCACTGATGACGTGGCTGATCGGGCACTGATCACATGGCTCATCATGCACTGATCACGTGTTTATCAGGCAATGATCAGTGACTGACAGGCGCTGATCATGGGACTGTGCACGCACTGATCACGTGGCTATCATGCACTGATCACGTGACTGCGCATGCACTGATGACGTGGCTGTTCGGGCACTGATCACGTGTTTATCAGGCAGTGATCAGTGACTGACAGGCGCTGATCAGGGGACTGTGCACGCACTGATCAGGTGGCTGATCAGGAACTGACCACCTGACCGCGCATGCAGTGATCACGTGGCTGGTCGTTCACTGATCACGTGTTTATCATACGGTGATCACGTGACTGAGAGGCGCTGATCACGTGACTGTGCCGTCAGTGATCACGTGGCTGAGCAGGCACTGATATCGTGACTGAGCATGCACTGATCATGTGCCGGGAGCCGGGGAGGCATTCCACTCTGGACAAAGGTCATGAGGAAGGAGGCTCGGCATACGCAAATGCGGGATCGAGCCTCAGGAGTCCACCCGGATATTCTCGAGCATCTCCCCCCAACCGGAGTCTGCCTACTGTATTGCTTTGTGCTCTCACCTCTGATTTCACTGGGGGCTGTCCCCCACCACCATCTCGCTCTCTCTGTCAAAGAGTTAACTTACAGCTCCAATTCATAAAGTTCCTTGTCATTCTTCCCTTTAACTTCCAGCTGAGTCTCCATCTGGAGCGCGGAACCCACCACGCTTACTAATTATGCCTGGGCTGCTAAGACCCACTCGAGAAGGTGTCTAGGGTGAGGCACCTTTCGCTATTCGAGAGGGCGCCTGCGGCCTACGTAAGTGGTGCAAACTTCTTGTCTTGAAGTTTGATTGGTCTTCCGCGTAAACCAAGCTACTCAGTCTCTTTTCTCCACCGAATTTTCCTACTGAGCTCTCCTCATACTATTATTCTTGACATCTCTGATTAGCATATAAATAGTCGCCTAGGCCATCTCTCCTTCGAATACCCTGGATCAGTTGGGGCTGGTCCCCGGCAGGTGGCGACCGAACAGGGACCTCAGGAGGCAATACTCAAAGAGCTGAGCAGACACGAACCACGCAATCAGCAGGCAATAAGCATGGAGCTCAGCAGTGACGAATCATGCTGCTCAACTGGCAATAATCAAGCACGTGACCAGGCAGGAATCACGCAGCTCAGCTGGCAATTGTCAAGCAGATGAGCCGCAGGAATCACGCAGCTCAGCAGGCCCTGACCACGTGACTCTGCAGGCACTGATCACGTGGCTGATCAAGTCCAGATCACGTGACTGAGCATGCACTGATCACGTGGCTATCATGCACTGATGACGTGACTGCGCATGCACTGGTGACGTGGCTGATCGGGCACTGATCACATGGCTCATCATGCACTGATCATGTGTTTATCAGGCAATGATCAGTGATTGACAGGCGCTGATCATGGGACTGTGCACGCACTGATCACGTGGCTATCATGCACTGATCACGTGACTGCGCATGCACTGATGACGTGGCTGTTCGGGCACTGATCACGTGTTTATCAGGCAGTGATCAGTGACTGACAGGCGCTGATCAGGGGACTGTGCACGCACTGATCAGGTGGCTGATCAGGAACTGACCACCTGGCCGCGCATGCAGTGATCACGTGGCTGGTCGTTCACTGATCACGTGTTTATCATAGGGTGATCACGTGACTGAGAGGCGCTGATCACGTGACTGTGCCGTCAGTGATCACGTGGCTGAGCAGGCACTGATATCGTGACTGAGCATGAACTAATCATGTGCCGGGAGCCGGGAGGCATTCCACTCTGGACAAAGGTCATGAGGAAGGAGGCTCGGCATACGCAAATGCGGGATCGAGCCTCAGGAGTCCACCCGGATATTCTCGAGCATCTCCCCCAAAAACCGGAGTCTGCCTACTGTATTGCTTTGTGCTCTCACCTCTGATTTCACTGGGGGCTGTCCCCCACCACCATCTCGCTCTCTCTGTCAAAGAGTTAACTTACAGCTCCAATTCATAAAGTTCCTTGTCATTCTTCCCTTTAACTTCCAGCTGAGTCTCCATCTGGAGCGCGGAACCCACCACGCTACTAATTATGCCTGGGCTGCTAAGACCCACTCGAGAAGGTGTCTAGGTGAGGCACCTTTCGCTATTCGAGAGGGCGCCTGCGGCCTACGTAAGTGGTGCAAACTTCTTGTCTTGAAGTTTGATTGGTCTTCCGCGTAAACCAAGCTACTCAGTCTCTTTTCTCCACCGAATTTTCCTACTGAGCTCTCCTCATACTATTATTCTTGACATCTCTGATTAGCATATAAATAGTCGCCTAGGCCATCTCTCCTTCGAATACCCTGGATCAGTTGGGGCTGGTCCCCGGCAGGTGGCGACCGAACAGGGACCTCAGGAGGCAATACTCAAAGAGCTGAGCAGACACGAACCACGCAATCAGCAGGCAATAAGCATGGAGCTCAGCAGTGACGAATCATGCTGCTCAACTGGCAATAATCAAGCACGTGACCAGGCAGGAATCACGCAGCTCAGCTGGCAATTGTCAAGCAGATGAGCCGACAGGAATCACGCAGCTCAGCTGGCAATTGTCATGCAGATGAGCCGGCAGGAATCACGCAGCTCAGCAGGCCCTGATCACGTGACTCTGCAGGCACTGATCACGTGGCTGATCAAGTCCAGATCACGTGACTGAGCATGCACTGATCACGTGGCTATCATGCACTGATGACGTGACTGCGCATGCACTGATGACGTGGCTGATCGGGCACTGATCACATGGCTCATCATGCACTGATCACGTGTTTATCAGGCAATGATCAGTGACTGACAGGCGCTGATCATGGGACTGTGCACGCACTGATCACGTGGCTATCATGCACTGATCACGTGACTGCGCATGCACTGATGACGTGGCTGTTCGGGCACTGATCATGTTTATCAGGCAGTGATCAGTGACTGACAGGCGCTGATCAGGGGACTGTGCACGCACTGATCAGGTGGCTGATCAGGAACTGACCACCTGACCTCGCATGCAGTGATCACGTGGCTGGTCGCTCACTGATCACGTGTTTATCATACGGTGATCACGTGACTGAGAGGCGCTGATCACGTGACTGTGCCGTCAGTGATCACGTGGCTGAGCAGGCACTGATATCGTGACTGAGCATGCACTGATCATGTGCCGGGAGCCGGGAGGCATTCCACTCTGGACAAAGGTCATGAGGAAGGAGGCTCGGCATACGCAAATGCGGGATCGAGCCTCAGGAGTCCACCCGGATATTCTCGAGCATCTCCCCCAAACCGGAGTCTGCCTACTGTATTGCTTTGTGCTCTCACCTCTGATTTCACTGGGGCTGTCCCCCACCACCATCTCGCTCTCTCTGTCAAAGAGTTAACTTACAGCTCCAATTCATAAAGTTCCTTGTCATTCTTCCCTTTAACTTCCAGCTGAGTCTCCATCTGGAGCGCGGAACCCACCACGCTTACTAATTATGCCTGGGCTGCTAAGACCCACTCGAGAAGGTGTCCAGGGTGAGGCACCTTTCGCTATTCGAGAGGGCGCCTGCGGCCTACGTAAGTGGTGCAAACTTCTTGTCTTGAAGTTTGATTGGTCTTCGCGTAAACCAAGCTACTCAGTCTCTTTTCTCCACCGAATTTTCCTACTGAGCTCTCCTCATACTATTATTCTTGACATCTCTGATTAGCATATAAATAGTCGCCTAGGCCATCTCTCCTTCGAATACCCTGGATCAGTTGGGGCTGGTCCCCGGCAGGTGACCGAACAGGGACCTCAGGAGGCAATACTCAAAGAGCTGAGCAGACACGAACCACGCAATCAGCAGGCAATAAGCATGGAGCTCAGCAGTGACGAATCATGCTGCTCAACTGGCAATAATCAAGCACGTGACCAGGCAGGAATCACGCAGCTCAGCTGGCAATTGTCAAGCAGATGAGCCGGCAGGAATCACGCAGCTCAGCAGGCCCTGATCACGTGACTCTGCAGGTGATCACGTGGCTGATCAAGCCCAGATCACGTGACTGAGCATGCACTGATCACGTGGCTATCATGCACTGACGACGTGACTGCGCATGCACTGATGACGTGGCTGATCGGCACTGATCACATGGCTCATCATGCACTGATCACGTGTTACAGGCAATGATCAGTGACTGACAGGCGCTGATCATGGGACTGTGCACGCACTGATCACGTGGCTATCATGCCCTGATCACGTGACTGCGCATGCACTGATGACGTGGCTGTTCGGCACTGATCACGTGGCTGATCATGCACTGATCACTGCAGATCAGATCAGTGACTGACAGGCGCTGATCATGGGATCTGGCACGCACTGATCACGTGGCTATCATGCACTGATCACGGACTGCATGCACTGATGACGGCTGATCGGGCACTGATCACGTGGCTTCATGCACTGATCACGCTTTATCAGGCAATGATCAGTGACTGACAGGCGCTGATCACGTGACTGTGCCGCACTGATCACGTGGCTGATCATGCACTGATCATGGACTGAGCATGCATGACGCATGTCTGCACTGATCATGGCATCAGGCAGTGATCATGATCGACAGGGGCTTGATCAACCGTCACGCAGGATCAGGTGGCTGATCAGAACTGACCAGCCGAATGCCGCATGCTATCACGCTGGTCATCACTGATCACGGCATTTCACGATCACGTGACTGAGAAGCACCGGATCGTGCCTACAGTACTGCTTTGAGCAGGCACTGATATTGACTGAGCATGCACTGATCATGCCCACCACCTTCCACTCTGACAAAGGTCAAAGAGGAAACTTACACTCAAATGCATCGAGCCTCAGGAGTCCACCCGGATGTTCTCGCACTTCCAGCTGAGTCTCCAGCTGAGCAGACACGAACCACGCAATCAGCAGGCACAAGCATGGAGCTCAGCAGTGACGAATCATGCTGCTCAACTGGCACAATCAAGCACGTGACCAGGCAGGAATCACGCAGCTCAGCTGGCAATTGTCATGCAGATGAGCCGGCAGGAATCACGCAGCTCAGCAGGCCCTGATCACGTGACTTGCAGGCACTGATCACGTGGCTGATCAAGTCCAGATCACGTGACTGAGCACGCACTGATCACGTGGCTATCATGCACTGATGACGTGACTGACATGCACTGATGACGTGGCTGATCATGCACTGATCACATGGCTCATCATGCACTGATCACGCATCAGGCAATGACCAGTGACTGGGCACTGATCCCGGAGGTGGCGCACTGAACACGGGCTCTGGGGCACTGATCACGGACTGAGCAGCACTGATCACGCTGATCAGGCACTGATCACATGGCTCATCATGCACTGATCACGTGCTCATCAGGCAATGATCAGCACTGACAGGCGCTGATCACGCAGTCAGCACGCACTGATCACGCAGATGAGCACTGATCAGGATCAGCGCATGCACTGATGACGGAGCATGCACTGATCACCTGATGAGCCGGCAGGAATCACGTAACTCAGCAGGCCCTGATCACGTGACTCTGCAGGCACTGATCACGTGGTTGATCAAGTCCAGATCACGTGACTGAGCATGCACTGATCACGTGGCTATCATGCACTGATGACGTGATCGCATGCACTGATGACGTGGCTGATCGGGCACTGATCACATGGCTCATCATGCACTGATCACGTGTTTATCAGGCAATGATCAGTGACTGACAGGCGCTGATCATGGGACTGTGCACGCACTGATCACGTGGCCATCATGCACTGATCACGTGACTGCGCATGCACTGATGACGTGGCTGTTCGGGCACTGATCACGTGTTTATCAGGCAGTGATCAGTGACTGACAGGCGCTGATCAGGGGACTGTGCACGCACTGATCAGGTGGCTGATCAGGAACTGACCACCTGACCGCGCATGCAGTGATCACGTGGCTGGTCGTTCACCGATCACGTGTTTATCATACGGTGATCACGTGACTGAGAGGCGCTGATCACGTGACTGTGCCGTCAGTGATCACGTGGCTGAGCAGGCACTGATATCGTGACTGAGCATGCACTGATCATGTGCCGGGAGCCGGGAGGCATTCCACTCTGGACAAAGGTCATGAGGAAGGAGGCTCGGCACACGCAAATGCGGGATCGAGCCTCAGGAGTCCACCCGGATATTCTCGAGCATCTCCCCCCAAACCAGAGTCTGCCTACTGTATTGCTTTGTGCTCACCTCTGATTTCACTGGGGGCTGTCCCCCACCACCATCTCGCTCTCTCTGTCAAAGAGTTAACTTAGAGCTCCAATTCATAAAGTTCCTTGTCATTCTTCCCTTTAACTTCCAGCTGAGTCTCCATCTGGAGCGCGGAACCCACCACGCTTACTAATTATGCCTGGGCTGCTAAGACCCACTCGAGAAGGTGTCTAGGGTGAGGCACCTTCGCTATTCGAGAGGGCGCCTGCGCCTACGTAAGTGGTGCAAACTTCTTGTCTTGAAGTTTGATTGGTCTTCCGCGTAAACCAAGCTACTCAGTCTCTTTTCTCCACCGAATTTTCCTACTGAGCTCTCCTCATACTATTATTCTTGACATCTCTGATTAGCATATAAATAGTCGTCTAGGCCATCTCTCCTTCGAATACCCTGGATCAGTTGGGGCTGGTCCCCGGCAGGTGGCGACCGAACAGGGACCTCAGGAGGCAATACTCAAAGAGCTGAGCAGACACGAACCACGCAATCAGCAGGCAATAAGCATGGAGCTCAGCAGTGACGAATCATGCTGCTCAACTGGCAATAATCAAGCACGTGACCAGGCAGGAATCACGCAGCTCAGCTGGCAATTGTCAAGCAGATGAGCCGACAGGAATCACGCAGCTCAGATGGCAATTGTCATGCAGATGAGCCGGCAGGAATCACGCAGCTCAGCAGGCCCTGATCACGTGACTCTGCAGGCACTGATCACGTGGCTGATCAAGTCCAGATCACGTGACTGAGCATGCACTGATCACGTGGCTATCATGCACTGATGACGTGACTGCGCATGCACTGATGACGTGGCTGATCGGGCACTGATCACATGGCTCATCATGCACTGATCACGTGTTTATCAGGCAATGATCAGTGACTGACAGGCGCTGATCATGGGACTGTGCACGCACTGATCACGTGGCTATCATGCACTGATCACGTGACTGCGCATGCACTGATGACGTGGCTGTTCGGGCACTGATCACGTGTTTATCAGGCAGTGATCTGTGACTGACAGGCGCTGATCAGGGGACTGTGCACGCACTGATCAGGTGGCTGATCAGGAACTGACCACCTGACTGCGCATGCAGTGATCACGTGGCTGGTCGCTCACTGATCACGTGTTTATCATACGGTGATCACGTGACTGAGAGGCGCTGATCACGTGACTGTGCCGTCAGTGATCACGTGGCTGAGCAGGCACTGATATCGTGACTGAGCATGCACTGATCATGTGCCGGGAGCCGGGGAGGCATTCCACTCTGGACAAAGGTCATGAGGAAGGAGGCTCGGCATACGCAAATGCGGGATCGAGCCTCAGGAGTCCACCCGGATATTCTCGAGCATCTCCCCCCCAAAAAACCGGAGTCTGCCTACTGTATTGCTTTGTGCTCTCACCTCTGATTTCACTGGGGGCTGTCCCCCACCACCATCTCGCTCTCTCTGTCAAAGAGTTAACTTACAGCTCCAATTCATAAAGTTCCTTGTCATTCTTCCCTTTAACTTCCAGCTGAGTCTCCATCTGGAGCGCGGAACCCACCACGCTTACTAATTATGCCTGGGCTGCTAAGACCCACTCGAGAAGGTGTCTAGGGTGAGGCACCTTTCGCTATTCGAGAGGGCGCCTGCGGCCTACGTAAGTGGTGCAAACTTCTTGTCTTGAAGTTTGATTGGTCTTCCGCGTAAACCAAGCTACTCAGTCTCTTTTCTCCACCGAATTTTCCTACTGAGCTCTCCTCATACTATTATTCTTGACATCTCTGATTAGCATATAAATAGTCGCCTAGGCCATCTCTCCTTCGAATACCCTGGATCAGTTGGGGCTGGTCCCCGGCAGGTGGCGACCGAACAGGGACCTCAGGAGGCAATACTCAAAGAGCTGAGCAGACACGAACCACGCAATCAGCAGGCAATAAGCATGGAGCTCAGCAGTGACGAATCATGCTGCTCAACTGGCAATAATCAAGCACGTGACCAGGCAGGAATCACGCAGCTCAGCTGGCAATTGTCAAGCAGATGAGCCGACAGGAATCACGCAGCTCAGATGGCAATTGTCATGCAGATGAGCCGGCAGGAATCACGCAGCTCAGCAGGCCCTGATCACGTGACTCTGCAGGCACTGATCACGTGACTGTGCCGTCAGTGATCACGTGGCTGAGCAGGCACTGATATCGTGACTGAGCATGCACTGATCATGTGCCGGGAGCCGGGGAGGCATTCCACTCTGGACAAAGGTCATGAGGAAGGAGGCTCGGCATACGCAAATGCGGGATCGAGCCTCAGGAGTCCACCCGGATATTCTCGAGCATCTCCCCCCAAAAAACCGGAGTCTGCCTACTGTATTGCTTTGTGCTCTCACCTCTGATTTCACTGGGGGCTGTCCCCCACCACCATCTCGCTCTCTCTGTCAAAGAGTTAACTTACAGCTCCAATTCATAAAGTTCCTTGTCATTCTTCCCTTTAACTTCCAGCTGAGTCTCCATCTGGAGCGCGGAACCCACCACGCTTACTAATTATGCCTGGGCTGCTAAGACCCACTCGAGAAGGTGTCTAGGGTGAGGCACCTTTCGCTATTCGAGAGGGCGCCTGCGGCCTACGTAAGTGGTGCAAACTTCTTGTCTTGAAGTTTGATTGGTCTTCCGCGTAAACCAAGCTACTCAGTCTCTTTTCTCCACCGAATTTTCCTACTGAGCTCTCCTCATACTATTATTCTTGACATCTCTGATTAGCATATAAATAGTCGCCTAGGCCATCTCTCCTTCGAATACCCTGGATCAGTTGGGGCTGGTCCCCGGCAGGTGGCGACCGAACAGGGACCTCAGGAGGCAATACTCAAAGAGCTGAGCAGACACGAACCACGCAATCAGCAGGCAATAAGCATGGAGCTCAGCAGTGACGAATCATGCTGCTCAACTGGCAATAATCAAGCACGTGACCAGGCAGGAATCACGCAGCTCAGCTGGCAATTGTCAAGCAGATGAGCCGACAGGAATCACGCAGCTCAGCTGGCAATTGTCATGCAGATGAGCCGGCAGGAATCACGCAGCTCAGCAGGCCCTGATCACGTGACTCTGCAGGCACTGATCACGTGGCTGATCAAGTCCAGATCACGTGACTGAGCATGCACTGATCACGTGGCTATCATGCACTGATGACGTGACTGCGCATGCACTGATGACGTGGCTGATCGGGCACTGATCACATGGCTCATCATGCACTGATCACGTGTTTATCAGGCAATGATCAGTGACTGACAGGCGCTGATCATGGGACTGTGCACGCACTGATCACGTGGCTATCATGCACTGATCACGTGACTGCGCATGCACTGATGACGTGGCTGTTCGGGCACTGATCACGTGTTTATCAGGCAGTGATCAGTGACTGACAGGCGCTGATCAGGGGACTGTGCACGCACTGATCAGGTGGCTGATCAGGAACTGACCACCTGACCGCGCATGCAGTGATCACGTGGCTGGTCGTTCACTGATCACGTGTTTATCATACGGTGATCACGTGACTGAGAGGCGCTGATCACGTGACTGTGCCGTCAGTGATCACGTGGCTGAGCAGGCACTGATATCGTGACTGAGCATGCACTGATCATGTGCCGGGAGCCGGGGAGGCATTCCACTCTGGACAAAGGTCATGAGGAAGGAGGCTCGGCATACGCAAATGCGGGATCGAGCCTCAGGAGTCCACCCGGATATTCTCGAGCATCTCCCCCCAAAAAAACCGGAGTCTGCCTACTGTATTGCTTTGTGCTCTCACCTCTGATTTCACTGGGGGCTGTCCCCCACCACCATCTCGCTCTCTCTGTCAAAGAGTTAACTTACAGCTCCAATTCATAAAGTTCCTTGTCATTCTTCCCTTTAACTTCCAGCTGAGTCTCCATCTGGAGCGCGGAACCCACCACGCTTACTAATTATGCCTGGGCTGCTAAGACCCACTCGAGAAGGTGTCTAGGGTGAGGCACCTTTCGCTATTCGAGAGGGCGCCTGCGGCCTACGTAAGTGGTGCAAACTTCTTGTCTTGAAGTTTGATTGGTCTTCCGCGTAAACCAAGCTACTCAGTCTCTTTTCTCCACCGAATTTTCCTACTGAGCTCTCCTCATACTATTATTCTTGACATCTCTGATTAGCATATAAATAGTCGCCTAGGCCATCTCTCCTTCGAATACCCTGGATCAGTTGGGGCTGGTCCCCGGCAGGTGGCGACCGAACAGGGACCTCAGGAGGCAATACTCAAAGAGCTGAGCAGACACGAACCACGCAATCAGCAGGCAATAAGCATGGAGCTCAGCAGTGACGAATCATGCTGCTCAACTGGCAATAATCAAGCACGTGACCAGGCAGGAATCACGCAGCTCAGCTGGCAATTGTCAAGCAGATGAGCCGACAGGAATCACGCAGCTCAGATGGCAATTGTCATGCAGATGAGCCGGCAGGAATCACGCAGCTCAGCAGGCCCTGATCACGTGACTCTGCAGGCACTGATCACGTGGCTGATCAAGTCCAGATCACGTGACTGAGCATGCACTGATCACGTGGCTATCATGCACTGATGACGTGACTGCGCATGCACTGATGACGTGGCTGATCGGGCACTGATCACATGGCTCATCATGCACTGATCACGTGTTTATCAGGCAATGATCAGTGACTGACAGGCGCTGATCATGGGACTGTGCACGCACTGATCACGTGGCTATCATGCACTGATCACGTGACTGCGCATGCACTGATGACGTGGCTGTTCGGGCACTGATCACGTGTTTATCAGGCAGTGATCAGTGACTGACAGGCGCTGATCAGGGGACTGTGCACGCACTGATCAGGTGGCTGATCAGGAACTGACCACCTGACCGCGCATGCAGTGATCACGTGGCTGGTCGTTCACTGATCACGTGTTTATCATACGGTGATCACGTGACTGAGAGGCGCTGATCACGTGACTGTGCCGTCAGTGATCACGTGGCTGAGCAGGCACTGATATCGTGACTGAGCATGCACTGATCATGTGCCGGGAGCCGGGGAGGCATTCCACTCTGGACAAAGGTCATGAGGAAGGAGGCTCGGCATACGCAAATGCGGGATCGAGCCTCAGGAGTCCACCCGGATATTCTCGAGCATCTCCCCCCAAAACCGGAGTCTGCCTACTGTATTGCTTTGTGCTCTCACCTCTGATTTCACTGGGGGCTGTCCCCCACCACCATCTCGCTCTCTCTGTCAAAGAGTTAACTTACAGCTCCAATTCATAAAGTTCCTTGTCATTCTTCCCTTTAACTTCCAGCTGAGTCTCCATCTGGAGCGCGGAACCCACCACGCTTACTAATTATGCCTGGGCTGCTAAGACCCACTCGAGAAGGTGTCTAGGGTGAGGCACCTTTCGCTATTCGAGAGGGCGCCTGCGGCCTACGTAAGTGGTGCAAACTTCTTGTCTTGAAGTTTGATTGGTCTTCCGCGTAAACCAAGCTACTCAGTCTCTTTTCTCCACCGAATTTTCCTACTGAGCTCTCCTCATACTATTATTCTTGACATCTCTGATTAGCATATAAATAGTCGCCTAGGCCATCTCTCCTTCGAATACCCTGGATCAGTTGGGGCTGGTCCCCGGCAGGTGGCGACCGAACAGGGACCTCAGGAGGCAATACTCAAAGAGCTGAGCAGACACGAACCACGCAATCAGCAGGCAATAAGCATGGAGCTCAGCAGTGACGAATCATGCTGCTCAACTGGCAATAATCAAGCACGTGACCAGGCAGGAATCACGCAGCTCAGCTGGCAATTGTCAAGCAGATGAGCCGACAGGAATCACGCAGCTCAGCTGGCAATTGTCATGCAGATGAGCCGGCAGGAATCACGCAGCTCAGCAGGCCCTGATCACGTGACTCTGCAGGCACTGATCACGTGGCTGATCAAGTCCAGATCACGTGACTGAGCATGCACTGATCACGTGGCTATCATGCACTGATGACGTGACTGCGCATGCACTGATGACGTGGCTGATCGGGCACTGATCACATGGCTCATCATGCACTGATCACGTGTTTATCAGGCAATGATCAGTGACTGACAGGCGCTGATCATGGGACTGTGCACGCACTGATCACGTGGCTATCATGCACTGATCACGTGACTGCGCATGCACTGATGACGTGGCTGTTCGGGCACTGATCACGTGTTTATCAGGCAGTGATCAGTGACTGACAGGCGCTGATCAGGGGACTGTGCACGCACTGATCAGGTGGCTGATCAGGAACTGACCACCTGACCGCGCATGCAGTGATCACGTGGCTGGTCGTTCACTGATCACGTGTTTATCATACGGTGATCACGTGACTGAGAGGCGCTGATCACGTGACTGTGCCGTCAGTGATCACGTGGCTGAGCAGGCACTGATATCGTGACTGAGCATGCACTGATCATGTGCCGGGAGCCGGGGAGGCATTCCACTCTGGACAAAGGTCATGAGGAAGGAGGCTCGGCATACGCAAATGCGGGATCGAGCCTCAGGAGTCCACCCGGATATTCTCGAGCATCTCCCCCCAAAAAAACCGGAGTCTGCCTACTGTATTGCTTTGTGCTCTCACCTCTGATTTCACTGGGGGCTGTCCCCCACCACCATCTCGCTCTCTCTGTCAAAGAGTTAACTTACAGCTCCAATTCATAAAGTTCCTTGTCATTCTTCCCTTTAACTTCCAGCTGAGTCTCCATCTGGAGCGCGGAACCCACCACGCTTACTAATTATGCCTGGGCTGCTAAGACCCACTCGAGAAGGTGTCTAGGGTGAGGCACCTTTCGCTATTCGAGAGGGCGCCTGCGGCCTACGTAAGTGGTGCAAACTTCTTGTCTTGAAGTTTGATTGGTCTTCCGCGTAAACCAAGCTACTCAGTCTCTTTTCTCCACCGAATTTTCCTACTGAGCTCTCCTCATACTATTATTCTTGACATCTCTGATTAGCATATAAATAGTCGCCTAGGCCATCTCTCCTTCGAATACCCTGGATCAGTTGGGGCTGGTCCCCGGCAGGTGGCGACCGAACAGGGACCTCAGGAGGCAATACTCAAAGAGCTGAGCAGACACGAACCACGCAATCAGCAGGCAATAAGCATGGAGCTCAGCAGTGACGAATCATGCTGCTCAACTGGCAATAATCAAGCACGTGACCAGGCAGGAATCACGCAGCTCAGCTGGCAATTGTCAAGCAGATGAGCCGACAGGAATCACGCAGCTCAGCTGGCAATTGTCATGCAGATGAGCCGGCAGGAATCACGCAGCTCAGCAGGCCCTGATCACGTGACTCTGCAGGCACTGATCACGTGGCTGATCAAGTCCAGATCACGTGACTGAGCATGCACTGATCACGTGGCTATCATGCACTGATGACGTGACTGCGCATGCACTGATGACGTGGCTGATCGGGCACTGATCACATGGCTCATCATGCACTGATCACGTGTTTATCAGGCAATGATCAGTGACTGACAGGCGCTGATCATGGGACTGTGCACGCACTGATCACGTGGCTATCATGCACTGATCACGTGACTGCGCATGCACTGATGACGTGGCTGTTCGGGCACTGATCACGTGTTTATCAGGCAGTGATCAGTGACTGACAGGCGCTGATCAGGGGACTGTGCACGCACTGATCAGGTGGCTGATCAGGAACTGACCACCTGACCGCGCATGCAGTGATCACGTGGCTGGTCGTTCACTGATCACGTGTTTATCATACGGTGATCACGTGACTGAGAGGCGCTGATCACGTGACTGTGCCGTCAGTGATCACGTGGCTGAGCAGGCACTGATATCGTGACTGAGCATGCACTGATCATGTGCCGGGAGCCGGGGAGGCATTCCACTCTGGACAAAGGTCATGAGGAAGGAGGCTCGGCATACGCAAATGCGGGATCGAGCCTCAGGAGTCCACCCGGATATTCTCGAGCATCTCCCCCCAAAAAAACCGGAGTCTGCCTACTGTATTGCTTTGTGCTCTCACCTCTGATTTCACTGGGGGCTGTCCCCCACCACCATCTCGCTCTCTCTGTCAAAGAGTTAACTTACAGCTCCAATTCATAAAGTTCCTTGTCATTCTTCCCTTTAACTTCCAGCTGAGTCTCCATCTGGAGCGCGGAACCCACCACGCTTACTAATTATGCCTGGGCTGCTAAGACCCACTCGAGAAGGTGTCTAGGGTGAGGCACCTTTCGCTATTCGAGAGGGCGCCTGCGGCCTACGTAAGTGGTGCAAACTTCTTGTCTTGAAGTTTGATTGGTCTTCCGCGTAAACCAAGCTACTCAGTCTCTTTTCTCCACCGAATTTTCCTACTGAGCTCTCCTCATACTATTATTCTTGACATCTCTGATTAGCATATAAATAGTCGCCTAGGCCATCTCTCCTTCGAATACCCTGGATCAGTTGGGGCTGGTCCCCGGCAGGTGGCGACCGAACAGGGACCTCAGGAGGCAATACTCAAAGAGCTGAGCAGACACGAACCACGCAATCAGCAGGCAATAAGCATGGAGCTCAGCAGTGACGAATCATGCTGCTCAACTGGCAATAATCAAGCACGTGACCAGGCAGGAATCACGCAGCTCAGCTGGCAATTGTCAAGCAGATGAGCCGACAGGAATCACGCAGCTCAGCTGGCAATTGTCATGCAGATGAGCCGGCAGGAATCACGCAGCTCAGCAGGCCCTGATCACGTGACTCTGCAGGCACTGATCACGTGGCTGATCAAGTCCAGATCACGTGACTGAGCATGCACTGATCACGTGGCTATCATGCACTGATGACGTGACTGCGCATGCACTGATGACGTGGCTGATCGGGCACTGATCACATGGCTCATCATGCACTGATCACGTGTTTATCAGGCAATGATCAGTGACTGACAGGCGCTGATCATGGGACTGTGCACGCACTGATCACGTGGCTATCATGCACTGATCACGTGACTGCGCATGCACTGATGACGTGGCTGTTCGGGCACTGATCACGTGTTTATCAGGCAGTGATCAGTGACTGACAGGCGCTGATCAGGGGACTGTGCACGCACTGATCAGGTGGCTGATCAGGAACTGACCACCTGACCGCGCATGCAGTGATCACGTGGCTGGTCGTTCACTGATCACGTGTTTATCATACGGTGATCACGTGACTGAGAGGCGCTGATCACGTGACTGTGCCGTCAGTGATCACGTGGCTGAGCAGGCACTGATATCGTGACTGAGCATGCACTGATCATGTGCCGGGAGCCGGGGAGGCATTCCACTCTGGACAAAGGTCATGAGGAAGGAGGCTCGGCATACGCAAATGCGGGATCGAGCCTCAGGAGTCCACCCGGATATTCTCGAGCATCTCCCCCCAAAAAAACCGGAGTCTGCCTACTGTATTGCTTTGTGCTCTCACCTCTGATTTCACTGGGGGCTGTCCCCCACCACCATCTCGCTCTCTCTGTCAAAGAGTTAACTTACAGCTCCAATTCATAAAGTTCCTTGTCATTCTTCCCTTTAACTTCCAGCTGAGTCTCCATCTGGAGCGCGGAACCCACCACGCTTACTAATTATGCCTGGGCTGCTAAGACCCACTCGAGAAGGTGTCTAGGGTGAGGCACCTTTCGCTATTCGAGAGGGCGCCTGCGGCCTACGTAAGTGGTGCAAACTTCTTGTCTTGAAGTTTGATTGGTCTTCCGCGTAAACCAAGCTACTCAGTCTCTTTTCTCCACCGAATTTTCCTACTGAGCTCTCCTCATACTATTATTCTTGACATCTCTGATTAGCATATAAATAGTCGCCTAGGCCATCTCTCCTTCGAATACCCTGGATCAGTTGGGGCTGGTCCCCGGCAGGTGGCGACCGAACAGGGACCTCAGGAGGCAATACTCAAAGAGCTGAGCAGACACGAACCACGCAATCAGCAGGCAATAAGCATGGAGCTCAGCAGTGACGAATCATGCTGCTCAACTGGCAATAATCAAGCACGTGACCAGGCAGGAATCACGCAGCTCAGCTGGCAATTGTCAAGCAGATGAGCCGACAGGAATCACGCAGCTCAGCTGGCAATTGTCATGCAGATGAGCCGGCAGGAATCACGCAGCTCAGCAGGCCCTGATCACGTGACTCTGCAGGCACTGATCACGTGGCTGATCAAGTCCAGATCACGTGACTGAGCATGCACTGATCACGTGGCTATCATGCACTGATGACGTGACTGCGCATGCACTGATGACGTGGCTGATCGGGCACTGATCACATGGCTCATCATGCACTGATCACGTGTTTATCAGGCAATGATCAGTGACTGACAGGCGCTGATCATGGGACTGTGCACGCACTGATCACGTGGCTATCATGCACTGATCACGTGACTGCGCATGCACTGATGACGTGGCTGTTCGGGCACTGATCACGTGTTTATCAGGCAGTGATCAGTGACTGACAGGCGCTGATCAGGGGACTGTGCACGCACTGATCAGGTGGCTGATCAGGAACTGACCACCTGACCGCGCATGCAGTGATCACGTGGCTGGTCGTTCACTGATCACGTGTTTATCATACGGTGATCACGTGACTGAGAGGCGCTGATCACGTGACTGTGCCGTCAGTGATCACGTGGCTGAGCAGGCACTGATATCGTGACTGAGCATGCACTGATCATGTGCCGGGAGCCGGGGAGGCATTCCACTCTGGACAAAGGTCATGAGGAAGGAGGCTCGGCATACGCAAATGCGGGATCGAGCCTCAGGAGTCCACCCGGATATTCTCGAGCATCTCCCCCCCAAAAAACCGGAGTCTGCCTACTGTATTGCTTTGTGCTCTCACCTCTGATTTCACTGGGGGCTGTCCCCCACCACCATCTCGCTCTCTCTGTCAAAGAGTTAACTTACAGCTCCAATTCATAAAGTTCCTTGTCATTCTTCCCTTTAACTTCCAGCTGAGTCTCCATCTGGAGCGCGGAACCCACCACGCTTACTAATTATGCCTGGGCTGCTAAGACCCACTCGAGAAGGTGTCTAGGGTGAGGCACCTTTCGCTATTCGAGAGGGCGCCTGCGGCCTACGTAAGTGGTGCAAACTTCTTGTCTTGAAGTTTGATTGGTCTTCCGCGTAAACCAAGCTACTCAGTCTCTTTTCTCCACCGAATTTTCCTACTGAGCTCTCCTCATACTATTATTCTTGACATCTCTGATTAGCATATAAATAGTCGCCTAGGCCATCTCTCCTTCGAATACCCTGGATCAGTTGGGGCTGGTCCCCGGCAGGTGGCGACCGAACAGGGACCTCAGGAGGCAATACTCAAAGAGCTGAGCAGACACGAACCACGCAATCAGCAGGCAATAAGCATGGAGCTCAGCAGTGACGAATCATGCTGCTCAACTGGCAATAATCAAGCACGTGACCAGGCAGGAATCACGCAGCTCAGCTGGCAATTGTCAAGCAGATGAGCCGACAGGAATCACGCAGCTCAGCTGGCAATTGTCATGCAGATGAGCCGGCAGGAATCACGCAGCTCAGCAGGCCCTGATCACGTGACTCTGCAGGCACTGATCACGTGGCTGATCAAGTCCAGATCACGTGACTGAGCATGCACTGATCACGTGGCTATCATGCACTGATGACGTGACTGCGCATGCACTGATGACGTGGCTGATCAGGCACTGATCACATGGCTCATCATGCACTGATCACGTGTTTATCAGGCAATGATCAGTGACTGACAGGCGCTGATCATGGGACTGTGCACGCACTGATCACGTGGCTATCATGCACTGATCACGTGACTGCGCATGCACTGATGACGTGGCTGTTCGGGCACTGATCACGTGTTTATCAGGCAGTGATCAGTGACTGACAGGCGCTGATCAGGGGACTGTGCACGCACTGATCAGGTGGCTGATCAGGAACTGACCACCTGACCGCGCATGCAGTGATCACGTGGCTGGTCGTTCACTGATCACGTGTTTATCATACGGTGATCACGTGACTGAGAGGCGCTGATCACGTGACTGTGCCGTCAGTGATCACGTGGCTGAGCAGGCACTGATATCGTGACTGAGCATGCACTGATCATGTGCCGGGAGCCGGGGAGGCATTCCACTCTGGACAAAGGTCATGAGGAAGGAGGCTCGGCATACGCAAATGCGGGATCGAGCCTCAGGAGTCCACCCGGATATTCTCGAGCATCTCCCCCCAAAAAAACCGGAGTCTGCCTACTGTATTGCTTTGTGCTCTCACCTCTGATTTCACTGGGGGCTGTCCCCCACCACCATCTCGCTCTCTCTGTCAAAGAGTTAACTTACAGCTCCAATTCATAAAGTTCCTTGTCATTCTTCCCTTTAACTTCCAGCTGAGTCTCCATCTGGAGCGCGGAACCCACCACGCTTACTAATTATGCCTGGGCTGCTAAGACCCACTCGAGAAGGTGTCTAGGGTGAGGCACCTTTCGCTATTCGAGAGGGCGCCTGCGGCCTACGTAAGTGGTGCAAACTTCTTGTCTTGAAGTTTGATTGGTCTTCCGCGTAAACCAAGCTACTCAGTCTCTTTTCTCCACCGAATTTTCCTACTGAGCTCTCCTCATACTATTATTCTTGACATCTCTGATTAGCATGTAAATAGTCGCCTAGGCCATCTCTCCTTCGAATACCCTGGATCAGTTGGGGCTGGTCCCCGGCAGGTGGCGACCGAACAGGGACCTCAGGAGGCAATACTCAAAGAGCTGAGCAGACACGAACCACGCAATCAGCAGGCAATAAGCATGGAGCTCAGCAGTGACGAATCATGCTGCTCAACTGGCAATAATCAAGCACGTGACCAGGCAGGAATCACGCAGCTCAGCTGGCAATTGTCAAGCAGATGAGCCGACAGGAATCACGCAGCTCAGATGGCAATTGTCATGCAGATGAGCCGGCAGGAATCACGCAGCTCAGATGGCAATTGTCATGCAGATGAGCCGGCAGGAATCACGAGCTCAGCAGGCCCTGATCACGTGACTCTGCATGCACTGATCACGTGGCTGATCAAGCACTGATCACGTGACTGATCATGCACTGATCACGTGGCTATCATGCACTGATCACGTGACTGCGCATGCACTGATCACGTGGCTGATCATGCACTGATCACGTGGCTCATCATGCACTGATCACGTGTTTATCAGGCAGTGATCAGTGACTGACAGGCGCTGCTCAGGGGACTGTGCACGCACTGATCAGGTGGCTGATCAGGAACTGACCACCTGACCGCGCATGCAGTGATCACGTGGCTGGTCGTTCACTGATCACGTGTTTATCATACGGTGATCACGTGACTGAGAGGCGCTGATCACGTGACTGTGCCGTCAGTGATCACGTGGCTGAGCAGGCACTGATATCGTGACTGAGCATGCACTGATCATGTGCCGGGAGCCGGGGAGGCATTCCACTCTGGACAAAGGTCATGAGGAAGGAGGCTCGGCATACGCAAATGCGGGATCGAGCCTCAGGAGTCCACCCGGATATTCTCGAGCATCTCCCCCAAAAAAACCAGAGTCTGCCTACTGTATTGCTTTGTGCTCTCACCTCTGATTTCACTGGGGGCTGTCCCCCACCACCATCTCGCTCTCTCTGTCAAAGAGTTAACTTACAGCTCCAATTCATAAAGTTCCTTGTCATTCTTCCCTTTAACTTCCAGCTGAGTCTCCATCTGGAGCGCGGAACCCACCACGCTTACTAATTATGCCTGGGCTGCTAAGACCCACTCGAGAAGGTGTCTAGGGTGAGGCACCTTTCGCTATTCGAGAGGGCGCCTGCGGCCTACGTAAGTGGTGCAAACTTCTTGTCTTGAAGTTTGATTGGTCTTCCGCGTAAACCAAGCTACTCAGTCTCTTTTCTCCACCGAATTTTCCTACTGAGCTCTCCTCATACTATTATTCTTGACATCTCTGATTAGCATATAAATAGTCGCCTAGGCCATCTCTCCTTCGAATACCCTGGATCAGTTGGGGCTGGTCCCCGGCAGGTGGCGACCGAACAGGGACCTCAGGAGGCAATACTCAAAGAGCTGAGCAGACACGAACCACGCAATCAGCAGGCAATAAGCATGGAGCTCAGCAGTGACGAATCATGCTGCTCAACTGGCAATAATCAAGCACGTGACCAGGCAGGAATCACGCAGCTCAGCTGGCAATTGTCATGCAGATGAGCCGGCAGGAATCACGCAGCTCAGCAGGCCCTGATCACGTGACTCTGCAGGCACTGATCACGTGGCTGATCAAGTCCAGATCACGTGACTGAGCATGCACTGATCACGTGGCTATCATGCACTGATGACGTGACTGCGCATGCACTGATGACGTGGCTGATCAGGCACTGATCACATGGCTCATCATGCACTGATCACGTGTTTATCAGGCAATGATCAGTGACTGACAGGCGCTGATCATGGGACTGTGCACGCACTGATCACGTGGCTATCATGCACTGATCACGTGACTGCGCATGCACTGATGACGTGGCTGTTCGGGCACTGATCACGTGTTTATCAGGCAGTGATCAGTGACTGACAGGCGCTGATCAGGGGACTGTGCACGCACTGATCAGGTGGCTGATCAGGAACTGACCACCTGACCGCGCATGCAGTGATCACGTGGCTGGTCGTTCACTGATCACGTGTTTATCATACGGTGATCACGTGACTGAGAGGCGCTGATCACGTGACTGTGCCGTCAGTGATCACGTGGCTGAGCAGGCACTGATATCGTGACTGAGCATGCACTGATCATGTGCCGGGAGCCGGGGAGGCATTCCACTCTGGACAAAGGTCATGAGGAAGGAGGCTCGGCATACGCAAATGCGGGATCGAGCCTCAGGAGTCCACCCGGATATTCTCGAGCATCTCCCCCCAAAAAACCAGAGTCTGCCTACTGTATTGCTTTGTGCTCTCACCTCTGATTTCACTGGGGGCTGTCCCCCACCACCATCTCGCTCTCTCTGTCAAAGAGTTAACTTACAGCTCCAATTCATAAAGTTCCTTGTCATTCTTCCCTTTAACTTCCAGCTGAGTCTCCATCTGGAGCGCGGAACCCACCACGCTTACTAATTATGCCTGGGCTGCTAAGACCCACTCGAGAAGGTGTCTAGGGTGAGGCACCTTTCGCTATTCGAGAGGGCGCCTGCGGCCTACGTAAGTGGTGCAAACTTCTTGTCTTGAAGTTTGATTGGTCTTCCGCGTAAACCAAGCTACTCAGTCTCTTTTCTCCACCGAATTTTCCTACTGAGCTCTCCTCATACTATTATTCTTGACATCTCTGATTAGCATATAAATAGTCGCCTAGGCCATCTCTCCTTCGAATACCCTGGATCAGTTGGGGCTGGTCCCCGGCAGGTGGCGACCGAACAGGGACCTCAGGAGGCAATACTCAAAGAGCTGAGCAGACACGAACCACGCAATCAGCAGGCAATAAGCATGGAGCTCAGCAGTGACGAATCATGCTGCTCAACTGGCAATAATCAAGCACGTGACCAGGCAGGAATCACGCAGCTCAGCTGGCAATTGTCAAGCAGATGAGCCGACAGGAATCACGCAGCTCAGATGGCAATTGTCATGCAGATGAGCCGGCAGGAATCACGCAGCTCAGCAGGCCCTGATCACGTGACTCTGCAGGCACTGATCACGTGGCTGATCAAGTCCAGATCACGTGACTGAGCATGCACTGATCACGTGGCTATCATGCACTGATGACGTGACTGCGCATGCACTGATGACGTGGCTGATCAGGCACTGATCACATGGCTCATCATGCACTGATCACGTGTTTATCAGGCAGTGATCAGTGACTGACAGGCGCTGATCAGGGGACTGTGCACGCACTGATCAGGTGGCTGATCAGGAACTGACCACCTGACCGCGCATGCAGTGATCACGTGGCTGGTCGTTCACTGATCACGTGTTTATCATACGGTGATCACGTGACTGAGAGGCGCTGATCACGTGACTGTGCCGTCAGTGATCACGTGGCTGAGCAGGCACTGATATCGTGACTGAGCATGCACTGATCATGTGCCGGGAGCCGGGGAGGCATTCCACTCTGGACAAAGGTCATGAGGAAGGAGGCTCGGCATACGCAAATGCGGGATCGAGCCTCAGGAGTCCACCCGGATATTCTCGAGCATCTCCCCCCAAAAAAACCGGAGTCTGCCTACTGTATTGCTTTGTGCTCTCACCTCTGATTTCACTGGGGGCTGTCCCCCACCACCATCTCGCTCTCTCTGTCAAAGAGTTAACTTACAGCTCCAATTCATAAAGTTCCTTGTCATTCTTCCCTTTAACTTCCAGCTGAGTCTCCATCTGGAGCGCGGAACCCACCACGCTTACTAATTATGCCTGGGCTGCTAAGACCCACTCGAGAAGGTGTCTAGGGTGAGGCACCTTTTGCTATTCGAGAGGCGCCTGCGGCCTACGTAAGTGGTGCAAACTTCTTGTCTTGAAATTTGCTGTCTTCACGCGTAAAGGAATCACGCAGCTCAGCTGGCAATTGTCAAGCAGATGAGCCGACAGGAATCACGCAGCTCAGATGGCAATTGTCATGCAGATGAGCCGGCAGGAATCACGCAGCTCAGCAGGCCCTGATCACGTGACTCTGCAGGCACTGATCACGTGGCTGATCACGCAGATCACGTGACTGAGCATGCACTGATGCACGTGGCTGATCAGGCACTGATCACATGGCTCATCATGCACTGATCACGTGTTTATCAGGCAATGATCAGTGACTGACAGGCGCTGATCATGGGACTGTGCACGCACTGATCACGTGGCTATCATGCACTGATCACGTGACTGCGCATGCACTGATGACGTGGCTGTTCAGGCACTGATCACGTGTTTATCAGGCAGTGATCAGTGACTGACAGGCGCTGATCAGGGGACTGTGCACGCACTGATCAGGTGGCTGATCAGGAACTGACCACCTGACCGCGCATGCAGTGATCACGTGGCTGGTCGTTCACTGATCACGTGTTTATCATACGGTGATCACGTGACTGAGAGGCGCTGATCACGTGACTGTGCCGTCAGTGATCACGTGGCTGAGCAGGCACTGATATCGTGACTGAGCATGCACTGATCATGTGCCGGGAGCCGGGGAGGCATTCCACTCTGGACAAAGGTCATGAGGAAGGAGGCTCGGCATACGCAAATGCGGGATCGAGCCTCAGGAGTCCACCCGGATATTCTCGAGCATCTCCCCCCAAAAAAACCAGAGTCTGCCTACTGTATTGCTTTGTGCTCTCACCTCTGATTTCACTGGGGGCTGTCCCCCACCACCATCTCGCTCTCTCTGTCAAAGAGTTAACTTACAGCTCCAATTCATAAAGTTCCTTGTCATTCTTCCCTTTAACTTCCAGCTGAGTCTCCATCTGGAGCGCGGAACCCACCACGCTTACTAATTATGCCTGGGCTGCTAAGACCCACTCGAGAAGGTGTCTAGGGTGAGGCACCTTTCGCTATTCGAGAGGGCGCCTGCGGCCTACGTAAGTGGTGCAAACTTCTTGTCTTGAAGTTTGATTGGTCTTCCGCGTAAACCAAGCTACTCAGTCTCTTTTCTCCACCGAATTTTCCTACTGAGCTCTCCTCATACTATTATTCTTGACATCTCTGATTAGCATATAAATAGTCGCCTAGGCCATCTCTCCTTCGAATACCCTGGATCAGTTGGGGCTGGTCCCCGGCAGGTGGCGACCGAACAGGGACCTCAGGAGGCAATACTCAAAGAGCTGAGCAGACACGAACCACGCAATCAGCAGGCAATAAGCATGGAGCTCAGCAGTGACGAATCATGCTGCTCAACTGGCAATAATCAAGCACGTGACCAGGCAGGAATCACGCAGCTCAGCTGGCAATTGTCAAGCAGATGAGCCGACAGGAATCACGCAGCTCAGATGGCAATTGTCATGCAGATGAGCCGGCAGGAATCACGCAGCTCAGCAGGCCCTGATCACGTGACTCTGCAGGCACTGATCACGTGGCTGATCAAGTCCAGATCACGTGACTGAGCATGCACTGATCACGTGGCTATCATGCACTGATGACGTGACTGCGCATGCACTGATGACGTGGCTGATCAGGCACTGATCACATGGCTCATCATGCACTGATCACGTGTTTATCAGGCAATGATCAGTGACTGACAGGCGCTGATCATGGGACTGTGCACGCACTGATCACGTGGCTATCATGCACTGATCACGTGACTGCGCATGCACTGATGACGTGGCTGTTCGGGCACTGATCACGTGTTTATCAGGCAGTGATCAGTGACTGACAGGCGCTGATCAGGGGACTGTGCACGCACTGATCAGGTGGCTGATCAGGAACTGACCACCTGACCGCGCATGCAGTGATCACGTGGCTGGTCGTTCACTGATCACGTGTTTATCATACGGTGATCACGTGACTGAGAGGCGCTGATCACGTGACTGTGCCGTCAGTGATCACGTGGCTGAGCAGGCACTGATATCGTGACTGAGCATGCACTGATCATGTGCCGGGAGCCGGGGAGGCATTCCACTCTGGACAAAGGTCATGAGGAAGGAGGCTCGGCATACGCAAATGCGGGATCGAGCCTCAGGAGTCCACCCGGATATTCTCGAGCATCTCCCCCCAAAAAACCGGAGTCTGCCTACTGTATTGCTTTGTGCTCTCACCTCTGATTTCACTGGGGGCTGTCCCCCACCACCATCTCGCTCTCTCTGTCAAAGAGTTAACTTACAGCTCCAATTCATAAAGTTCCTTGTCATTCTTCCCTTTAACTTCCAGCTGAGTCTCCATCTGGAGCGCGGAACCCACCACGCTTACTAATTATGCCTGGGCTGCTAAGACCCACTCGAGAAGGTGTCTAGGGTGAGGCACCTTTCGCTATTCGAGAGGGCGCCTGCGGCCTACGTAAGTGGTGCAAACTTCTTGTCTTGAAGTTTGATTGGTCTTCCGCGTAAACCAAGCTACTCAGTCTCTTTTCTCCACCGAATTTTCCTACTGAGCTCTCCTCATACTATTATTCTTGACATCTCTGATTAGCATATAAATAGTCGCCTAGGCCATCTCTCCTTCGAATACCCTGGATCAGTTGGGGCTGGTCCCCGGCAGGTGGCGACCGAACAGGGACCTCAGGAGGCAATACTCAAAGAGCTGAGCAGACACGAACCACGCAATCAGCAGGCAATAAGCATGGAGCTCAGCAGTGACGAATCATGCTGCTCAACTGGCAATAATCAAGCACGTGACCAGGCAGGAATCACGCAGCTCAGCTGGCAATTGTCAAGCAGATGAGCCGACAGGAATCACGCAGCTCAGATGGCAATTGTCATGCAGATGAGCCGGCAGGAATCACGCAGCTCAGCAGGCCCTGATCACGTGACTCTGCAGGCACTGATCACGTGGCTGATCAAGTCCAGATCACGTGACTGAGCATGCACTGATCACGTGGCTATCATGCACTGATGACGTGACTGCGCATGCACTGATGACGTGGCTGATCAGGCACTGATCACATGGCTCATCATGCACTGATCACGTGTTTATCAGGCAATGATCAGTGACTGACAGGCGCTGATCAGGGGACTGTGCACGCACTGATCAGGTGGCTGATCAGGAACTGACCACCTGACCGCGCATGCAGTGATCACGTGGCTGGTCGTTCACTGATCACGTGTTTATCATACGGTGATCACGTGACTGAGAGGCGCTGATCACGTGACTGTGCCGTCAGTGATCACGTGGCTGAGCAGGCACTGATATCGTGACTGAGCATGCACTGATCATGTGCCGGGAGCCGGGGAGGCATTCCACTCTGGACAAAGGTCATGAGGAAGGAGGCTCGGCATACGCAAATGCGGGATCGAGCCTCAGGAGTCCACCCGGATATTCTCGAGCATCTCCCCCCAAAAAACCAGAGTCTGCCTACTGTATTGCTTTGTGCTCTCACCTCTGATTTCACTGGGGGCTGTCCCCCACCACCATCTCGCTCTCTCTGTCAAAGAGTTAACTTACAGCTCCAATTCATAAAGTTCCTTGTCATTCTTCCCTTTAACTTCCAGCTGAGTCTCCATCTGGAGCGCGGAACCCACCACGCTTACTAATTATGCCTGGGCTGCTAAGACCCACTCGAGAAGGTGTCTAGGGTGAGGCACCTTTCGCTATTCGAGAGGGCGCCTGCGGCCTACGTAAGTGGTGCAAACTTCTTGTCTTGAAGTTTGATTGGTCTTCCGCGTAAACCAAGCTACTCAGTCTCTTTTCTCCACCGAATTTTCCTACTGAGCTCTCCTCATACTATTATTCTTGACATCTCTGATTAGCATATAAATAGTCGCCTAGGCCATCTCTCCTTCGAATACCCTGGATCAGTTGGGGCTGGTCCCCGGCAGGTGGCGACCGAACAGGGACCTCAGGAGGCAATACTCAAAGAGCTGAGCAGACACGAACCACGCAATCAGCAGGCAATAAGCATGGAGCTCAGCAGTGACGAATCATGCTGCTCAACTGGCAATAATCAAGCACGTGACCAGGCAGGAATCACGCAGCTCAGCTGGCAATTGTCATGCAGATGAGCCGGCAGGAATCACGCAGCTCAGCAGGCCCTGATCACGTGACTCTGCAGGCACTGATCACGTGGCTGATCAAGTCCAGATCACGTGACTGAGCATGCACTGATCACGTGGCTATCATGCACTGATGACGTGACTGCGCATGCACTGATGACGTGGCTGATCAGGCACTGATCACATGGCTCATCATGCACTGATCACGTGTTTATCAGGCAATGATCAGTGACTGACAGGCGCTGATCATGGGACTGTGCACGCACTGATCACGTGGCTATCATGCACTGATCACGTGACTGCGCATGCACTGATGACGTGGCTGTTCGGGCACTGATCACGTGTTTATCAGGCAGTGATCAGTGACTGACAGGCGCTGATCAGGGGACTGTGCACGCACTGATCAGGTGGCTGATCAGGAACTGACCACCTGACCGCGCATGCAGTGATCACGTGGCTGGTCGTTCACTGATCACGTGTTTATCATACGGTGATCACGTGACTGAGAGGCGCTGATCACGTGACTGTGCCGTCAGTGATCACGTGGCTGAGCAGGCACTGATATCGTGACTGAGCATGCACTGATCATGTGCCGGGAGCCGGGGAGGCATTCCACTCTGGACAAAGGTCATGAGGAAGGAGGCTCGGCATACGCAAATGCGGGATCGAGCCTCAGGAGTCCACCCGGATATTCTCGAGCATCTCCCCCCAAAAAACCAGAGTCTGCCTACTGTATTGCTTTGTGCTCTCACCTCTGATTTCACTGGGGGCTGTCCCCCACCACCATCTCGCTCTCTCTGTCAAAGAGTTAACTTACAGCTCCAATTCATAAAGTTCCTTGTCATTCTTCCCTTTAACTTCCAGCTGAGTCTCCATCTGGAGCGCGGAACCCACCACGCTTACTAATTATGCCTGGGCTGCTAAGACCCACTCGAGAAGGTGTCTAGGGTGAGGCACCTTTCGCTATTCGAGAGGGCGCCTGCGGCCTACGTAAGTGGTGCAAACTTCTTGTCTTGAAGTTTGATTGGTCTTCCGCGTAAACCAAGCTACTCAGTCTCTTTTCTCCACCGAATTTTCCTACTGAGCTCTCCTCATACTATTATTCTTGACATCTCTGATTAGCATATAAATAGTCGCCTAGGCCATCTCTCCTTCGAATACCCTGGATCAGTTGGGGCTGGTCCCCGGCAGGTGGCGACCGAACAGGGACCTCAGGAGGCAATACTCAAAGAGCTGAGCAGACACGAACCACGCAATCAGCAGGCAATAAGCATGGAGCTCAGCAGTGACGAATCATGCTGCTCAACTGGCAATAATCAAGCACGTGACCAGGCAGGAATCACGCAGCTCAGCTGGCAATTGTCATGCAGATGAGCCGGCAGGAATCACGCAGCTCAGCAGGCCCTGATCACGTGACTCTGCAGGCACTGATCACGTGGCTGATCAAGTCCAGATCACGTGACTGAGCATGCACTGATCACGTGGCTATCATGCACTGATGACGTGACTGCGCATGCACTGATGACGTGGCTGATCAGGCACTGATCACATGGCTCATCATGCACTGATCACGTGTTTATCAGGCAGTGATCAGTGACTCACAGGCGCTGATCAGGGGACTGTGCACGCACTGATCAGGTGGCTGATCAGGAACTGACCACCTGACCGCGCATGCAGTGATCACGTGGCTGGTCGTTCACTGATCACGTGTTTATCATACGGTGATCACGTGACTGAGAGGCGCTGATCACGTGACTGTGCCGTCAGTGATCACGTGGCTGAGCAGGCACTGATATCGTGACTGAGCATGCACTGATCATGTGCCGGGAGCCGGGGAGGCATTCCACTCTGGACAAAGGTCATGAGGAAGGAGGCTCGGCATACGCAAATGCGGGATCGAGCCTCAGGAGTCCACCCGGATATTCTCGAGCATCTCCCCCCAAAAAACCAGAGTCTGCCTACTGTATTGCTTTGTGCTCTCACCTCTGATTTCACTGGGGGCTGTCCCCCACCACCATCTCGCTCTCTCTGTCAAAGAGTTAACTTACAGCTCCAATTCATAAAGTTCCTTGTCATTCTTCCCTTTAACTTCCAGCTGAGTCTCCATCTGGAGCGCGGAACCCACCACGCTTACTAATTATGCCTGGGCTGCTAAGACCCACTCGAGAAGGTGTCTAGGGTGAGGCACCTTTCGCTATTCGAGAGGGCGCCTGCGGCCTACGTAAGTGGTGCAAACTTCTTGTCTTGAAGTTTGATTGGTCTTCCGCGTAAACCAAGCTACTCAGTCTCTTTTCTCCACCGAATTTTCCTACTGAGCTCTCCTCATACTATTATTCTTGACATCTCTGATTAGCATATAAATAGTCGCCTAGGCCATCTCTCCTTCGAATACCCTGGATCAGTTGGGGCTGGTCCCCGGCAGGTGGCGACCGAACAGGGACCTCAGGAGGCAATACTCAAAGAGCTGAGCAGACAGGAACCACGCAATCAGCAGGCAATAAGCATGGAGCTCAGCAGTGACGAATCATGCTGCTCAACTGGCAATAATCAAGCACGTGACCAGGCAGGAATCACGCAGCTCAGCTGGCAATTGTCAAGCAGATGAGCCGACAGGAATCACGCAGCTCAGATGGCAATTGTCATGCAGATGAGCCGGCAGGAATCACGCAGCTCAGCAGGCCCTGATCACGTGACTCTGCAGGCACTGATCACGTGGCTGATCAAGTACAGATCACGTGACTGAGCATGCACTGATCACGTGGCTATCATGCACTGATGACGTGACTGCGCATGCACTGATGACGTGTCTGATCAGGCACTGATCACATGGCTCATCATGCACTGATCACGTGTTTATCAGGCAGTGATCAGTGACTGACAGGCCCTGATCAGGGGACTGTGCACGCACTGATCAGGTGGCTGATCAGGAACTGACCACCTGACCGCGCATGTAGTGATCACGTGGCTGGTCGTTCACTGATCACGTGTTTATCATACGGTGATCACGTGACTGAGAGGCGCTGATCACGTGACTGTGCCGTCAGTGATCACGTGGCTGAGCAGGCACTGATATCGTGACTGAGCATGCACTGATCATGTGCCGGGAGCCGGGGAGGCATTCCACTCTGGACAAAGGTCATGAGGAAGGAGGCTCGGCATACGCAAATGCGGGATCGAGCCTCAGGAGTCCACCCGGATGTTCTCGAGCATCTCCCCCCAAAAAAACCAGAGTCTGCCTACTGTATTGCTTTGTGCTCTCACCTCTGATTTCACTGGGGGCTGTCCCCCACCACCATCTCGCTCTCTCTGTCAAAGAGTTAACTTACAGCTCCAATTCATAAAGTTCCTTGTCATTCTTCCCTTTAACTTCCAGCTGAGTCTCCATCTGGAGCGCGGAACCCACCACGCTTACTAATTATGCCTGGGCTGCTAAGACCCACTCGAGAAGGTGTCTAGGGTGAGGCACCTTTCGCTATTCGAGAGGGCGCCTGCGGCCTACGTAAGTGGTGCAAACTTCTTGTCTTGAAGTTTGATTGGTCTTCCGCGTAAACCAAGCTACTCAGTCTCTTTTCTCCACCGAATTTTCCTACTGAGCTCTCCTCATACTATTATTCTTGACATCTCTGATTAGCATATAAATAGTCGCCTAGGCCATCTCTCCTTCGAATACCCTGGATCAGTTGGGGCTGGTCCCCGGCAGGTGGCGACCGAACAGGGACCTCAGGAGGCAATACTCAAAGAGCTGAGCAGACACGAACCACGCAATCAGCAGGCAATAAGCATGGAGCTCAGCAGTGACGAATCATGCTGCTCAACTGGCAATAATCAAGCACGTGACCAGGCAGGAATCACGCAGCTCAGCTGGCAATTGTCAAGCAGATGAGCCGACAGGAATCACGCAGCTCAGATGGCAATTGTCATGCAGATGAGCCGGCAGGAATCACGCAGCTCAGCAGGCCCTGATCACGTGACTCTGCAGGCACTGATCACGTGGCTGATCAAGTCCAGATCACGTGACTGCGCATGCACTGATGACGTGGCTGATCCGGCACTGATCACATGGCTCATCATGCACTGATCACGTGTTTATCAGGCAATGATCAGTGACTGACAGGCGCTGATCATGGGACTGTGCACGCACTGATCACGTGGCTATCATGCACTGATCACGTGACTGCGCATGCACTGATGACGTGGCTGTTCGGGCACTGATCACGTGTTTATCAGGCAGTGATCAGTGACTGACAGGCGCTGATCAGGGGACTGTGCACGCACTGATCAGGTGGCTGATCAGGAACTGACCACCTGACTGCGCATGCAGTGATCACGTGGCTGGTCGTTCACTGATCACGTGTTTATCATACGGTGATCACGTGACTGAGAGGCGCTGATCACGTGACTGTGCCGTCAGTGATCACGTGGCTGAGCAGGCAGTGATATCGTGACTGAGCATGCACTGATCATGTGCCGGGAGCCGGGGAGGCATTCCACTCTGGACAAAGGTCATGAGGAAGGAGGCTCGGCATACGCAAATGCGGGATCGAGCCTCAGGAGTCCACCTGGATATTCTCGAGCATCTCCCCCCAAAAAACCGGAGTCTGCCTACTGTATTGCTTTGTGCTCTCACCTCTGATTTCACTGGGGGCTGTCCCCCACCACCATCTCGCTCTCTCTGTCAAAGAGTTAACTTACAGCTCCAATTCATAAAGTTCCTTGTCATTCTTCCCTTTAACTTCCAGCTGAGTCTCCATCTGGAGCGCGGAACCCACCACGCTTACTAATTATGCCTGGGCTGCTAAGACCCACTCGAGAAGGTGTCTAGGGTGAGGCACCTTTCGCTATTCGAGAGGGCGCCTGCGGCCAACGTAAGTGGTGCAAACTTCTTGTCTTGAAGTTTGATTGGTCTTCCGCGTAAACCAAGCTACTCAGTCTCTTTTCTCCACCGAATTTTCCTACTGAGCTCTCCTCATACTATTATTCTTGACAGCTCTGATTAGCATATAAATAGTCGCCTAGGCCATCTCTCCTTCGAATACCCTGGATCAGTTGGGGCTGGTCCCCGGCAGGTGGCGACCGAACAGGGACCTCAGGAGGCGATACTCAAAGAGCTGAGCACACACGAACCACGCAATCAGCAGGCAATAAGCGTGGAGCTCAGCAGTGACGAATCATGCTGCTCAACTGGCAATAATCAAGGTCGTGACCAGGCAGGAATCACGCAGCTCAGCTGGCAATTGTCAAGCAGATGAGCCGACAGGAATCACGCAGCTCAGATGGCAATTGTCATGCAGATGAGCCGGCAGGAATCACGCAGCTCAGCAGGCCCTGATCACGTGACTCTGCAGGCACTGATCAAGTGGCTGATCAAGTACAGATCACGTGACTGAGCATGCACTGATCACGTGGCTATCATGCACTGATGACGTGACTGCCCGTGCACTGATGACGTGGCTGATCAGGCACTGATCACATGGCTCATCATGCACTGATCACGTGTTTATCAGGCAATGATCAGTGACTGACAGGCGCTGATCATGGGACTGTGCACGCACTGATCACGTGGCTATCATGCACTGATCACGTGACTGCGCATGCACTGATGACGTGGCTGTTCGGGCACTGATCACGTGTTTATCAGGCAGTGATCAGTGACTGACAGGCGCTGATCAGGGGACTGTGCACGCACTGATCAGGTGGCTGATCAGGAACTGACCACCTGACTGCGCATGCAGTGATCACGTGGCTGGTCGTTCACTGATCACGTGTTTATCATACGGTGATCACGTGACTGAGAGGCGCTGATCACGTGACTGTGCCGTCAGTGATCACGGGGCTGAGCAGGCACTGATATCGTGACTGAGCATGCACTGATCATGTGCCGGGAGCCGGGGAGGCATTCCACTCTGGACAAAGGTCATGAGGAAGGAGGCTCGGCATACGCAAATGTGGGATCGAGCCTCAGGAGTCCACCCGGATATTCTCGAGCATCTCCCCCCAAAAAACGGAGTCTGCCTACTGTATTGCTTTGTGCTCTCACCTCTGATTTCACTGGGGGCTGTCCCCCACCACCATCTCGCTCTCTCTGTCAAAGAGTTAACTTACAGCTCCAATTCATAAAGTTCCTTGTCATTCTTCCCTTTAACTTCCAGCTGAGTCTCCATCTGGAGCGCGGAACCCACCACGCTTACTAATTTTGCCTGGGCTGCTAAGACCCACTCGAGAAGGTGTCTAGGGTGAGGCACCTTTCGCTATTCGAGAGGGCGCCTGCGGCCTACGTAAGTGGTGCAAACTTCTTGTCTTGAAGTTTGATTGGTCTTCCGCGTAAAGCAAGCTACTCAGTCTCTTTTCTCCACCGAATTTTCCTACTGAGCTCTCCTCATACTATTATTCTTGACAGCTCTGATTAGCATATAAATAGTCGCCTAGGCCATCTCTCCTTCGCATACCCTGGATCAGTTGGGGCTTGTCCCCGGCAGGTGGCGACCGAACAGGGACCTCAGGAGGCGATACTCAAAGAGCTGAGCAGACACGAACCACGCAATCAGCAGGCAATAAGCATGGAGCTCAGCAGTGACGAATCATGCTGCTCAACTGGCAATAATCAAGGTCGTGACCAGGAAGGAATCACGCAGCTCAGCTGGCAATTGTCAAGCAGATGAGCCGACAGGAATCACGCAGCTCAGATGGCAATTGTCATGCAGATGAGCCGGCAGGAATCACGCAGCTCAGCAGGCCCTGATCACGTGACTCTGCAGGCACTGATCACGTGGCTGATCAATTCCAGATCACGTGACTGAGCATGCACTGATCACGTGGCTATCATGCCCTGATGACGTGACTGCGCATGCACTGATGACGTGGCTGATCAGGCACTGATCACATGGCTCATCATGCACTGATCACGTGATCAGGCAATGATCAGTGACTGACATGCGCTGATCATGACGTGGCACTGATCACGTGGCTATCATGCACTGATCACATGGCATGCACATCATGCACTGATCACGTGTTTATCAGGCAAAGATCAGTGACTGACAGGCGCTGATCATGGGACTGTGCACGCACTGATCACGTGGCTATCATGCACTGATCACGTGACTGCGCATGCACTGATGACGTGGCTGTTCGGGCACTGATCACGTGTTTATCAGGCAGTGATCAGTGACTGACAGGCGCTGATCAGGGGACTGTGCACGCACTGATCAGGTGGATGATCAGGAACTGACCACCTGACCGCGCATGCAGTGATCACGTGGCTGGTCGTTCACTGATCACGTGTTTATCATACGGTGATCACGTGACTGAGAGGCGCTGATCACGTGACTGTGCCGTCAGTGATCACGTGGCTGAGCAGGCACTGATATCGTGACTGAGCATGCACTGATCATGTGCCGGGAGCCGGGGAGGCATTCCACTCTGGACAAAGGTCATGAGGAAGGAGGCTCGGCATACGCAAATGCGGGATCGAGCCTCAGGAGTCCACCTGGATATTCTCGAGCATCTCCCCCCCAAAAACCAGAGTCTGCCTACTGTATTGCTTTGTGCTCTCACCTCTGATTTCACTGGGGGCTGTCCCCCACCACCATCTCGCTCTCTCTGTCAAAGAGTTAACTTACAGCTCCAATTCATAAAGTTCCTTGTCATTCTTCCCTTTAACTTCCAGCTGAGTCTCCATCTGGAGCGCGGAACCCACCACGCTTACTAATTATGCCTGGGCTGCTAAGACCCACTCGAGAAGGTGTCTAGGGTGAGGCACCTTTCGCTATTCGAGAGGGCGCCTGCGGCCTACGTAAGTGGTGCAAACTTCTTGTCTTGAAGTTTGATTGGTCTTCCGCGTAAACCAAGCTACTCAGTCTCTTTTCTCCACCGAATTTTCCTACTGAGCTCTCCTCATACTATTATTCTTGACAGCTCTGATTAGCATATAAATAGTCGCCTAGGCCATCTCTCCTTCGAATACCCTGGATCAGTTGGGGCTGGTCCCCGGCAGGTGGCGACCGAACAGGGACCTCAGGAGGCAATACTCAAAGAGCTGAGCAGACACGAACCACGCAATCAGCAGGCAATAAGCGTGGAGCTCAGCAGTGACGAATCCTGCTGCTCAACTGGCAATAATCAAGGTCGTGACCAGGAAGGAATCACGCAGCTCAGCTGGCAATTGTCAAGCAGATGAGCCGACAGGAATCACGCAGCTCAGATGGCAATTGTCATGCAGATGAGCCGGCAGGAATCACGCAGCTCAGCAGGCCCTGATCACGTGACTCTGCAGGCACTGTTCACGTGGCTGATCAAGTCCAGATCACGTGACTGAGCATGCACTGATCACGTGGCTATCATGCACTGATGACGTGATGCGCATGCACTGATGACGTGGCTGATCATGCACTGATCACATGGCTCATCATGCACTGATCACGTGTTTATCAGGCAGTGATCAGTGACTGACAGGCGCTGATCAGGGGACTGTGCACGCACTGATCAGGTGGATGATCAGGAACTGACCACCTGACCGTGCATGCAGTGATCACGTGGCTGGTCGTTCACTGATCACGTGTTTATCATACGGTGATCACGTGACTGAGAGGCGCTGATCACGTGACTGTGCCGTCAGTGATCACGTGGCTGAGCAGGCACTGATATCGTGACTGAGCATGCACTGATCATGTGCCGGGAGCCGGGGAGGCATTCCACTCTGGACAAAGGTCATGAGGAAGGAGGCTCGGCATACGCAAATGCGGGATCGAGCCTCAGGAGTCCACCTGGATATTCTCGAGCATCTCCCCCAAAACCAGAGTCTGCCTACTGTATTGCTTTGTGCTCTCACCTCTGATTTCACTGGGGGCTGTCCCCCACCACCATCTCGCTCTCTCTGTCAAAGAGTTAACTTACAGCTCCAATTCATAAAGTTCCTTGTCATTCTTCCCTTTAACTTCCAGCTGAGTCTCCATCTGGAGCGCGGAACCCACCACGCTTACTAATTATGCCTGGGCTGCTAAGACCCACTCGAGAAGGTGTCTAGGGTGAGGCAACTTTCGCTATTCGAGAGGGCGCCTGCGGCCAACGTAAGTGGTGCAAACTTCTTGTCTTGAAGTTTGATTGGTCTTCCGCGTAAACCAAGCTACTCAGTCTCTTTTCTCCACCGAATTTTCCTACTGAGCTCTCCTCATACTATTATTCTTGACAGCTCTGATTAGCATATAAATAGTCGCCTAGGCCATCTCTCCTTCGAATACTCTGGATCAGTTGGGGCTGGTCCCCGGCAGGTGGCGACCGAAAAGGGACCTCAGGAGGCGATACTCAAAGAGCTGAGCAGACACGAACCACGCAATCAGCAGGCAATAAGCGTGGAGCTCAGCAGTGACGAATCATGCTGCTCAACTGGCAATAATCAAGGTCGTGACCAGGAAGGAATCACGCAGCTCAGCTGGCAATTGTCAAGCAGATGAGCCGACAGGAATCACGCAGCTCAGATGGCAATTGTCATGCAGATGAGCCGGCAGGAATCACGCAGCTCAGCAGGCCCTGATCACGTGACTCTGCAGGCACTGATCACGTGGCTGATCAAGTACAGATCACGTGACTGAGCATGCACTGATGACGTGGCTGATCAGGCACTGATCACATGGCTCATCATGCACTGATCACGTGTTTATCAGGCAATGATCAGTGACTGACAGGCGCTGATCATGGGACTGTGCACGCACTGATCACGTGGCTATCATGCACTGATCACGTGACTGCGCATGCACTGATGACGTGGCTGTTCGGGCACTGATCACGTGTTTATCAGGCAGTGATCAGTGACTGACAGGCGCTGATCAGGGGACTGTGCACGCACTGATCAGGTGGCTGATCAGGAACTGACCACCTGACTGCGCATGCAGTGATCACGTGGCTGGTCGTTCACTGATCACGTGTTTATCATACGGTGATCACGTGACTGAGAGGCGCTGATCACGTGACTGTGCCGTCAGTGATCACGTGGCTGAGCAGGCACTGATATCGTGACTGAGCATGCACTGATCATGTGCCGGGAGCCGGGGAGGCATTCCACTCTGGACAAAGGTCATGAGGAAGGAGGCTCGGCATACGCAAATGCGGGATCGAGCCTCAGGAGTCCACCCGGATATTCTCGAGCATCTCCCCCCCCAAAAAAACGGAGTCTGCCTACTGTATTGCTTTGTGCTCTCACCTCTGATTTTACTGGGGGCTGTCCCCCACCACCATCTCGCTCTCTCTGTCAAAGAGTTAACTTACAGCTCCAATTCATAAAGTTCCTTGTCATTCTTCCCTTTAACTTCCAGCTGAGTCTCCATCTGGAGCGCGGAACACACCACGCTTACTAATTATGCCTGGGCTGCTAAGACCCACTCGAGAAGGTGTCTAGGGTGAGGCACATTTCGCTATTCGAGAGGGCACCTGCGGCCTACGTAAGTGGTGCAAACTTCTTGTCTTGAAGTTTGATTGGTCTTCCGCGTAAACCAGGCTCCTCAGTCTGTTTTCTCCACCGAATTTTCCTACTGAGCTCTCCTCATACTATTATTCTTGACAGCTCTGATTAGCCTATAAATAGTCGCCTAGGCCATCTCTCCTTCGAATACCTTGGATCAGTTGGGGCTGGTCCCCGGCAGGTGGCGACCGAACAGGGACCTCAGGAGGCGATACTCAAAGAGCTGAGCAGACACGAACCACGCAATCAGCAGGCAATAAGCGTGGAGCTCAGCAGTGACAAATCATGCTGCTCAACTGGCAATAATCACGCAGGTGACCAGGCAGGAATCACGCAGCTCAGCTGGCAATTGTTAAGCAGATGAGCCGACAGGAATCATGCAGCTCAGATGGCAATTGTCATGCAGATGAGCCGGCAGGAATCACGCAGCTCAGCAGGCCCTGATCACGTGACTCTGCAGGCACTGATCACGTGGCTGATCAAGTACAGATCACGTGACTGAGCATGCACTGATGACGTGGCTGATCAGGCACTGATCACATGGCTCATCATGCACTGATCACGTGTTTATCAGGCAATGATCAGTGACTGACAGGCGCTGATCATGGGACTGTGCACGCACTGATCACGTGGCTATCATGCACTGATCACGTGACTGCGCATGCACTGATGACGTGGCTGTTCGGGCACTGATCACGTGTTTATCAGGCAGTGATCAGTGACTGACAGGCGCTGATCAGGGGACTGTGCACGCACTGATCAGGTGGCTGATCAGGAACTGACCACCTGACTGCGCATGCAGTGATCACGTGGCTGGTCGTTCACTGATCACGTGTTTATCATACGGTGATCACGTGACTGAGAGGCGCTGATCACGTGACTGTGCCGTCAGTGATCACGTGGCTGAGCAGGCACTGATATCGTGACTGAGCATGCACTGATCATGTGCCGGGAGCCGGGGAGGCATTCCACTCTGGACAAAGGTCATGAGGAAGGAGGCTCGGCATACGCAAATGCGGGATCGAGCCTCAGGTGTCCACCCGGATATTCTCGAGCATCTCCCCCCAAAAAAACCAGAGTCTGCCTACTGTATTGCTTTGTGCTCTCACCTCTGATTTCACTGGGGGCTGTCCCCCACCACCATCTCGCTCTCTCTGTCAAAGAGTTAACTTACAGCTCCAATTCATAAAGTTCCTTGTCATTCTTCCCTTTAACTTCCAGCTGAGTCTCCATCTGGAGCGCGGAACCCACCACGCTTACTAATTATGCCTGGGCTGCTAAGACCCACTCGAGAAGGTGTCTAGGGTGAGGCACCTTTTGCTATTCGAGAGGGCGCCTGCGGCCTACGTAAGTGGTGCAAACTTCTTGTCTTGAAGTTTGATTGGTCTTCCGCGTAAACCAAGCTACTCAGTCTCTTTTCTCCACCGAATTTTCCTACTGAGCTCTCCTCATACTATTATTCTTGACAGCTCTGATTAGCCTATAAATAGTCGCCTAGGCCATCTCTCCTTCGAATACCCTGGATCAGTTGGGGCTGGTCCCCGGCAGGTGGCGACCGAACAGGGACCTCAGGAGGCGATACTCAAAGAGCTGAGCAGACACGAACCACGCAATCAGCAGGCAATAAGCGTGGAGCTCAGCAGTGACGAATCATGCTGCTCAACTGGCAATAATCAAGCACGTGACCAGGCAGGAATCACGCAGCTCAGCTGGCAATTGTCAAGCAGATGAGCCGACAGGAATCACGCAGCTCAGCTGGCAAGTGTCATGCAGATGAGCCGGCAGGAATCACGCAGCTCAGCAGGCCCTGATCACGTGACTCTGCAGGCACTGATCACGTGGCTGATCAAGTCCAGATCACGTGACTGAGCATGCACTGATCACGTGGCTATCATGCACTGATGACGTGACTGCGCATGCACTGATGACGTGGCTGATCAGGCACTGATCACATGGCTCATCATGCACTGATCACGTGTTTATCAGGCAATGATCAGTGACTGACAGGCGCTGATCATGGGACTGTGCACGCACTGATCACGTGGCTATCATGCACTGATCACGTGACTGCGCATGCACTGATGACGTGGCTGTTCGGGCACTGATCACGTGTTTATCAGGCAGTGATGAGTGACTGACAGGCGCTGATCAGGGGACTGTGCACGCACTGATCAGGTGGCTGATCAGGAACTGACCACCTGACTGCGCATGCAGTGATCACGTGGCTGGTCGTTCACTGATCACGTGTTTATCATACGGTGATCACGTGGCTGAGCAGGCACTGATATCGTGACTGAGCATGCACTGATCATGTGCCGGGAGCCGGGGAGGCATTCCACTCTGGACAAAGGTCATGAGGAAGGAGGCTCGGCATACGCAAATGCGGGATAGAGCCTCAGGAGTCCACCCGGATATTCTCGAGCATCTCCCCCCCAAAAAAAACGGAGTCTGCCTACTGTATTGCTTTGTGCTCTCACCTCTGATTTTACTGGGGGCTGTCCCCCACCACCATCTCGCTCTCTCTGTCAAAGAGTTAACTTACAGCTCCAATTCATAAAGTTCCTCGTCATTCTTCCCTTTAACTTCCAGCTGAGTCTCCATCTGGAGCCCGGAACCCACCACGCTTACTAATTATGCCTGGGCTGCTAAGACCCACTCGAGAAGGTGTCTAGGGTGAGGCACCTTTCGCTATTCGAGAGGGCGCCTGCGGCCTACGTAAGTGGTGCAAACTTCTTGTCTTGAAGTTTGATTGGTCTTCCGCGTAAACAAAGCTACTCAGTCTCTTTTCTCCACCGAATTTTCCTACTGAGCTCTCCTCATACTATTATTCTTGACAGCTCTGATTAGCCTATAAATAGTCGCCTAGGCCATCTCTCCTTCGAATACCCTGGATCAGTTGGGGCTTGTCCCCGGCAGGTGGCGACCGAACAGGGACCTCAGGAGGCGATACTCAAAGAGCTGAGCAGACACGAACCACGCAATCAGCAGGCAAAAAGCATGGAGCTCAGCAGTGACGAATCATGTTGCTCAACTGGAAATGATCAAGCACGTGACCAGGCAGGAATCACGCAGCTCAGCTGGCAATTGTCAAGCAGATGAGCCGACAGGAATCACGCAGCTCAGATGGCAATTGTCATGCAGATGAGCCGGCAGGAATCACGCAGCTCAGCAGGCCCTGATCACGTGACTCTGCAGGCACTGATCACGTGGCTGATCAAGTCCAGATCACGTGACTGAGCATGCACTGATCACGTGGCTATCATGCACTGATGACGTGACTGCGCATGCACTGATGACGTGGCTGATCAGGCACTGATCACATGGCTCATCATGCACTGATCACGTGTTTATCAGGCAATGATCAGTGACTGACAGGCGCTGATCATGGGACTGTGCACGCACTGATCACGTGGCTGATCATGCACTGATCACGTGACTGCGCATGCACTGATCACGTGGCTGTTCGGGCACTGATCACGTGTTTATCAGGCAGTGATCACGTGACTGAGAGGCGCTGATCACGTGACTGTGCCGTCAGTGATCATGTGGCTGAGCAGGCACTGATATCGTGACTGAGCATGCACTGATCATGTGCCGGGAGCCGGGGAGGCATTCCACTCTGGACAAAGGTCATGAGGAAGGAGGCTCGGCATACGCAAATGCGGGATCGAGCCTCAGGAGTCCACCCGGATATTCTTGAGCATCTCCCCCCCAAAAACCAGAGTCTGCCTACTGTATTGCTTTGTGCTCTCACCTCTGATTTCACTGGGGGCTGTCCCCCACCACCATCTCGCTCTCTCTGTCAAAGAGTTAACTTACAGCTCCAATTCATAAAGTTCCTTGTCATTCTTCCCTTTAACTTCCAGCTGAGTCTCCATCTGGAGCGCGGAACCCACCACGCTTACTAATTATGCCTGGGCTGCTAAGACCCACTCGAGAAGGTGTCTAGGGTGAGGCACCTTTTGCTATTCGAGAGGGCGCCTGCGGCCTACGTAAGTGGTGCAAACTTCTTGTCTTGAAGTTTGATTGGTCTTCCGCGTAAACCAAGCTACTCAGTCTCTTTTCTCCACCGAATTTTCCTACTGAGCTCTCCTCATACTATTATTCTTGACATCTCTGATTAGCATATAAATAGTCGCCTAGGCCATCTCTCCTTCCAATACCCTGGATCAGTTGGGGCTGGTCCCCGGCAGGTGGAGACCGAACAGGGACCTCAGGAGGCGATACTCAAAGAGCTGAGCAGACACGAACCACGCAATCAGCAGGCAATAAGCATGGAGCTCAGCAGTGACGAATCATGCTGCTCAACTGGCAATAATCAAGCACGTGACCAGGCAGGAATCACGCAGCTCAGCTGGCAATTGTCAAGCAGATGAGCCGACAGGAATCACGCAGCTCAGATGGCAATTGTCATGCAGATGAGCCGGCAGGAATCACGCAGCTCAGCAGGCCCTGATCACGTGACTCTGCAGGCACTGATCACGTGGCTGATCAAGTCCAGATCACGTGACTGAGCATGCACTGATCACGTGGCTATCATGCACTGATGACGTGACTGCGCATGCACTGATGACGTGGCTGATCGGGCACTGATCACGTGTTTATCAGGCAGTGATCAGTGACTGACAGGCGCTGATCAGGGGACTGTGCACGCAATGATCAGGTGGCTGATCAGGAACTGACCACCTTACCGCGCATGCAGTGATCACGTGGCTGGTCGTTCACTGATCACGTGTTTATCATACGGTGATCACGTGACTGAGAGGCGCTGAACACGTGACTGTGCCGTCAGTGATCATGTGGCTGAGCAGGCACTGATATCGTGACTGAGCATGCACTGATCATGTGCCGGGAGCCGGGGAGGCATTCCACTCTGGACAAAGGTCATGAGGAAGGAGGCTCGGCATACGCAAATGCGGGATCGAGCCTCAGGAGTCCACCCGGATATTCTCGAGCATCTCCCCCCCAAAAAAACCAGAGTCTGCCTACTGTATTGCTTTGTGCTCTCACCTCTGATTTCACTGGGGGCTGTCCCCCACCACCATCTCGCTCTCTCTGTCAAAGAGTTAACTTACAGCTCCAATTCATAAAGTTCCTCGTCATTCTTCCCTTTAACTTCCAGCTGAGTCTCCATCTGGAACGCGGAACCCACCAAGCTTACTAATTATGCCTGGGCTGCTAAGACCCACTCGAGAAGGTGTCTAGGGTGAGGCACCTTTCGCTATTCGAGAGGGCACCTGCGGCCTACGTAAGTGGTGCAAACTTCTTGTCTTGAAGTTTGATTGGTCTTCCGCGTAAACCAAGCTACTCAGTCTCTTTTCTCCACCGAATTTTCCTACTGAGCTCTCCTCATACTATTATTCTTGACAGCTCTGATTAGCCTATAAATAGTCGCCTAGGCCATCTCTCCTTCGAATACCCTGGATCAGTTGGGGCTTGTCCACGGCAGGTGGCGACCGAACAGGGACCTCAGGAGGCGATACTCAAAGAGCTGAGCAGACACGGACCACGCAATCAGCAGGAAATAAGCATGGAGCTCAGCAGTGACGAATCATGCTGCTCAACTGGCAATAATCAAGCACGTGACCAGGCAGGAATCACGCAGCTCAGCTGGCAATTGTCATGCAGATGAGCCGGCAGGAATCACGCAGCTCAGCAGGCCCTGATCACGTGACTCTGCAGGCACTGATCACGTGGCTGATCAAGTCCAGATCACGTGACTGCGCATGCACTGATGACGTGGCTGATCAGGCACTGATCACATGGCTCATCATGCACTGATCACGTGTTTATCAGGCAATGATCAGTGACTGACAGGCGCTGATCATGGGACTGTGCACGCACTGATCACGTGGCTATCATGCACTGATCACGTGACTGCGCATGCACTGATGACGTGGCTGTTCGGGCACTGATCACCTGTTTATCAGGCAGTGATCAGTGACTGACAGGCGCTGATCAGGGGACTGTGCACGCACTGATCAGATGGCTGATCAGGAACTGACCACCTGACCGCGCATGCAGTGATCACGTGGCTGGTCGTTCAGTGATCACGTGTTTATCATACGGTGATCACGTGACTGAGAGGCGCTGATCACGTGACTGTGCCGTCAGTGATCACGTGGCTGAGCAGGCACTGATATCGTGACTGAGCATGCACTGATCATGTGCCGGGAGCCGGGGAGGCATTCCACTCTGGACAAAGGTCATGAGGAAGGAGGCTCGGCATACGCAAATGCGGGATCGAACCTCAGGAGTCCACCCGGATATTCTCGAGCATCTCCCCCCCAAAAAAACCAGAGTCTGCCTACTGTATTGCTTTGTGCTCTCACCTCTGATTTCACTGGGGGCTGTCCCCCACCACCATCTCGCTCTCTCTGTCAAAGAGTTAACTTACAGCTCCAATTCATAAAGTTCCTTGTCATTCTTCCCTTTAACTTCCAGCTGAGTCTCCATCTGGAGCCCGGAACCCACCACGCTTACTAATTATGCCTGGGCTACTAAGACCCATTCGAGAAGGTGTCTAGGGTGAGGCACCTTTCGCTATTCGAGAGGGCGCCTGCGGCCTACGTAAGTTGTGCAAACTTCTTGTCTTGAAGTTTGATTGGTCTTCCGCGTAAACCAAGCTACTCAGTCTCTTTTCTCCACCGAATTTTCCTACTGAGCTCTCCTCATACTATTATTCTTGACAGCTCTGATTAGCCTATAAATAGTCGCCTAGGCCATCTCTCCTTCGAATACCCTGGATCAGTTGGGGCTGGTCCCCGGCAGGTGGCGACCGAACAGGGACCTCAGGAGGCAATACTCAAAGAGCTGAGCAGACACGAACCACGCAATCAGCAGGCAAAAAGCATGGAGCTCAGCAGTGACGAATCATGCTGCTCAACTGGAAATAATCAAGCACGTGACCAGGCAGGAATCACGCAGCTCAGCTGGCAATTGTCAAGCAGATGAGCCGACAGGAATCACGCAGCTCAGCTGGCAATTGTCATGCAGATGAGCCGGCAGGAATCACGCAGCTCAGCAGGCCCTGATCACGTGACTCTGCAGGCACTGATCACGTGGCTGATCAAGTCCAGATCACGTGACTGAGCATGCACTGATCACGTGGCTATCATGCACTGATGACGTGACTGCGCATGCACTGATGACGTGGCTGATCGGGCACTGATCACATGGCTCATCATGCACTGATCACGTGTTTATCAGGCAATGATCAGTGACTGACAGGCGCTGATCATGGGACTGTGCACGCACTGATCACGTGGCTATCATGCACTGATCACGTGACTGCGCATGCACTGATGACGTGGCTGTTCGGGCACTGATCACGTGTTTATCAGGCAGTGATCAGTGACTGACAGGCGCTGATCAGGGGACTGTGCACGCACTGATCAGGTGGCTGATCAGGAACTGACCACCTGACCGCGCATGCAGTGATCACGTGGCTGGTCGTTCACTGATCACGTGTTTATCATACGTTGATCACGTGACTGAGAGGCGCTGATCACGTGACTGTGCCGTCAGTGATCATGTGGCTGAGCAGGCACTGATATCGTGACTGAGCATGCACTGATCATGTGCCGGGAGCCGGGGAGGCATTCCACTCTGGACAAAGGTCATGAGGAAGGAGGCTCGGCATACGCAAATGCGGGATCGAACCTCAGGAGTCCACCCGGATATTCTCGAGCATCTCCCCCCCAAAAAAACCAGAGTCTGCCTACTGTATTGCTTTGTGCTCTCACCTCTGATTTCACTGGGGGCTGTCCCCCACCACCATCTCGCTCTCTCTGTCAAAGAGTTAACTTACAGCTCCAATTCATAAAGTTCCTTGTCATTCTTCCCTTTAACTTCCAGCTGAGTCTCCATCTGGAGCCCGGAACCCACCACGCTTACTAATTATGCCTGGGCTACTAAGACCCATTCGAGAAGGTGTCTAGGGTGAGGCACCTTTCGCTATTCGAGAGGGCGCCTGCGGCCTACGTAAGTTGTGCAAACTTCTTGTCTTGAAGTTTGATTGGTCTTCCGCGTAAACCAAGCTACTCAGTCTCTTTTCTCCACCGAATTTTCCTACTGAGCTCTCCTCATACTATTATTCTTGACAGCTCTGATTAGCCTATAAATAGTCGCCTAGGCCATCTCTCCTTCGAATACCCTGGATCAGTTGGGGCTTGTCCCCGGCAGGTGGCGATCGAACAGGGACCTCAGGAGGCGATACTCAAAGAGCTGAGCAGACACGAACCACGCAATCAGCAGGCAATAAGCATGGAGCTCAGCAGTGACGAATCATGCTGCTCAACTGGCAATAATCAAGCACGTGACCAGGCAGGAATCACGCAGCTCAGCTGGCAATTGTCAAGCAGATGAGCCGACAGGAATCACGCAGCTCAGATGGCAATTGTCATGCAGATGAGCCGGCAGGAATCACGCAGCTCAGCAGGCCCTGATCACGTGACTCTGCAGGCACTGATCACGTGGCTGATCAAGTACAGATCACGTGACTGAGCATGCATTGATCACGTGGCTATCATGCACTGATGACGTGACTGCGCATGCACTGATGACGTGGCTGATCAGGCACTGATCACATGGCTCATCATGCACTGATCACGTGTTTATCAGGCAATGATCAGTGACTGACAGGCGCTGATCATGGGACTGTGCACGCACTGATCACGTGGCTATCATGCACTGATCACGTGACTGCGCATGCACTGATGACGTGGCTGTTCGGGCACTGATCACGTGTTTATCAGGCAGTGACCAGTGACTGACAGGCGCTGATCAGGGGACTGTGCACGCACTGATCAGGTGGCTGATCAGGAACTGACCACCTGACCGCGCATGCAGTGATCACGTGGCTGGTCGTTCACTGATCACGTGTTTATCATACGGTGATCACGTGACTGAGAGGCGCTGATCACGTGACTGTGCCGTCAGTGATCACGTGGCTGAGCAGGCACTGATATCGTGACTGAGCATGCACTGATCATGTGCCGGGAGCCGGGGAGGCATTCCACTCTGGACAAAGGTCATGAGGAAGGAGGCTCGGCATACGCAAATGCGGGATCGAGCCTCAGGAGTCCACCCGGATATTCTCGAGCATCTCCCCCCCAAAAAAACCAGAGTCTGCCTACTGTATTGGTTTGTGCTCTCACCTCTGATTTCACTGGGGGCTGTCCCCCACCACCATCTCGCTCTCTCTGTCAAAGAGTTAACTTACAGCTTCAATTCATAAAGTTCCTCTTCATTATTCCCTTTAACTTCCAGCTGAGTCTCCATCTGGAGCGCGGAACCCACCAAGCTTACTAATTATGCCTGGGCTGCTAAGACCCACTCGAGAAGGTGTCTAGGGTGAGGCACCTTTCGCTATTCGAGAGGGCGCCTGCGGCCTACGTAAGTGGTGCAAACTTCTTGTCTTGAAGTTTGATTGGTCTTCCGCGTAAAGCAAGCTACTCAGTCTCTTTTCTCCACCGAATTTTCCTACTGAGCTCTCCTCATACTATTATTCTTGACAGCTCTGATTAGCCTATAAATAGTCGCCTAGGCCATCTCTCCTTCGAATACCCTGGATCAGTTGGGGCTGGTCCCCGGCAGGTGGCGACCGAACAGGGACCTCAGGAGGCAATACTCAAAGAGCTGAGCAGACACGAACCACGCAATCAGCAGGCAAAAAGCATGGAGCTCAGCAGTGACGAATCATGTTGCTCAACTGGCAATAATCAAGCACGTGACCAGGCAGGATTCACGCAGCTCAGCTGGCAATTGTCATGCAGATGAGCCGGCAGGAATCACGCAGCTCCGCAGGCCCTGATCACGTGACTCTGCAGGCACTGATCACGTGGCTGATCAAGTATAGATCACGTGACTGCGCATGCACTGATGACGTGGCTGATCAGGCACTGATCACATGGCTCATCATGCACTGATCACGTGTTTATCAGGCAATGATCAGTGACTGACAGGCGCTGATCATGGGACTGTGCACGCACTGATCACGTGGCTATCATGCACTGATCACGTGACTGCGCATGCACTGATGACGTGGCTGTTCGGGCACTGATCACGTGTTTATCAGGCAGTGATCAGTGACTGACAGGCGCTGATCAGGGGACTGTGCACGCACTGATCAGGTGGCTGATCAGGAACTGACCACCTGACCTCGCATGCAGTGATCACGTGGCTGGTCGTTCACTGATCACGTGTTTATCATACGTTGATCACGTGACTGAGAGGCGCTGATCACGTGAATGTGCCGTCAGTGATCATGTGGCTGAGCAGGCACTGATATCGTGACTGAGCATGCACTGATCATGTGCCGGGAGCCGGGGAGGCATTCCACTCTGGACAAAGGTCATGAGGAAGGAGGCTCGGCATACGCAAATGCGGGATCGAGCCTCAGGAGTCCACCCGGATATTCTTGAGCATCTCCCCCCCAAAAAAACCAGAGTCTGCCTACTGTATTGCTTTGTGCTCTCACCTCTGATTTCACTGGGGGCTGTCCCCCACCACCATCTCGCTCTCTCTGTCAAAGAGTTAACTTACAGCTCCAATTCATAAAGTTCCTTGTCATTCTTCCCTTTAACTTCCAGCTGAGTCTCCATCTGGAGCGCGGAACCCACCACGCTTACTAATTATGCCTGGGCTGCTAAGACCCACTCGAGAAGGTGTCTAGGGTGAGGCACCTTTTGCTATTCGAGAGGGCGCCTGCGGCCTACGTAAGTGGTGCAAACTTCTTGTCTTGAAGTTTGATTGGTCTTCCGCGTAAACCAAGCTACTCAGTCTCTTTTCTCCACCGAATTTTCCTACTGAGCTCTCCTCATACTATTATTCTTGACAGCTCTGATTAGCATATAAATAGTCGCCTAGGCCATCTCTCCTTCCAATACCCTGGATCAGTTGGGGCTGGTCCCCGGCAGGTGGAGACCGAACAGGGACCTCAGGAGGCGATACTCAAAGAGCTGAGCAGACAGGAACCACGCAATCAGCAGGCAATAAGCATGGAGCTCAGCAGTGACGAATCATGCTGCTCAACTGGCAATAATCAAGCACGTGACCAGGCAGGAATCACGCAGCTCAGCTGGCAATTGTCAAGCAAATGAGCCGACAGGAATCACGCAGCTCAGATGGCAATTGTCATGCAGATGAGCCGGCAGGAATCACGCAGCTCAGCAGGCCCTGATCACGTGACTCTTCAGGCACTGATCACGTGGCTGATCAAGTACAGATCACGTGACTGAGCATGCACTGATCACGTGGCTATCATGCACTGATGACGTGACTGCGCATGCACTGATGACGTGGCTGATCAGGCACTGATCACATGGCTCATCATGCACTGATCACGTGTTTATCAGGCAATGATCAGTGACTGACAGGCGCTGATCATGGGACTGTGCACGCACTGATCACGTGGCTATCATGCACTGATCACGTGACTGCGCATGCACTGATGACGTGGCTGTTCGGGCACTGATCACGTGTTTATCAGGCAGTGATCAGTGACTGACAGGCGCTGATCAGGGGACTGTGCACGCAATGATCAGGTGGCTGATCAGGAACTGACCACCTTACCGCGCATGCAGTGATCACGTGGCTGGTCGTTCACTGATCACGTGTTTATCATACGGTGATCACGTGACTGAGAGGCGCTGAACACGTGACTGTGCCGTCAGTGATCATGTGGCTGAGCAGGCACTGATATCGTGACTGAGCATGCACTGATCATGTGCCGGGAGCCGGGGAGGCATTCCACTCTGGACAAAGGTCATGAGGAAGGAGGCTCGGCATACGCAAATGCGGGATCGAGCCTCAGGAGTCCACCCGGATATTCTCGAGCATCTCCCCCAAAAAAACCAGAGTCTGCCTACTGTATTGCTTTGTGCTCTCACCTCTGATTTCACTGGGGGCTGTCCCCCACCACCATCTCGCTCTCTCTGTCAAAGAGTTAACTTACAGCTCCAATTCATAAAGTTCCTTGTCATTCTTCCCTTTAACTTCCAGCTGAGTCTCCATCTGGAGCGCGGAACCCACCACGCTTACTAATTATGCCTGGGCTGCTAACACCCACTCGAGAAGGTGTCTAGGGTGAGGCACCTTTCGCTATTCGAGAGGGCGCCTGCGGCCTACGTAAGTGGTGCAAACTTCTTGTCTTGAAGTTTGATTGGTCTTCCGCGTAAACCAAGCTACTCAGTCTCTTTTCTCCACCGAATTTTCCTACTGAACTCTCCTCATACTATTATTCTTAACAGCTCTGATTAGCCTATAAATAGTCGCCTAGGCCATCTCTCCTTCGAATACCCTGGATCAGTTGGGGTTGGTCCCCGGCAGGTGGCGACCGAACAGGGACCTCAGGAGGCAATACTCAAAGAGCTGAGCAGACACGAACCACGCAATCAGCAGGCAATAAGCGTGGAGCTCAGCAGTGACGAATCATGCTGCTCAACTGGCAATAATCAAGCACGTGACCAGGCAGGAATCACGCAGCTCAGCTGGCAATTGTCAAGCAGATGAGCCGACAGGAATCACGCAGCTCAGCTGGCAATTGTAATGCAGATGAGCCGGCAGGAATCACGCAGCTCAGCAGGCCCTGATCACGTGACTCTGCAGGCACTGATCACGTGGCTGATCAAGTACAGATCACGTGACTGAGCATGCACTGATCACGTGGCTATCATGCACTGATGACGTGACTGCGCATGCACTGATGACGTGGCTGATCCGGCACTGATCACATGGCTCATCATGCACTGATCACGTGTTTATCAGGCAATGATCAGTGACTGACAGGCGCTGATCATGGGACTGTGCACGCACTGATCACGTGGCTATCATGCACTGATCACGTGACTGCTCATGCACTGATGACGTGGCTGTTCGGGCACTGATCACGTGTTTATCAGGCAGTGACCAGTGACTGACAGGCGCTGATCAGGGGACTGTGCACGCACTGATCAGGTGGCTGATCAGGAACTGACCACCTGACCGCGCATGCAGTGATCACGTGGCTGGTCGTTCACTGATCACGTGTTTATCATACGGTGATCACGTGACTGAGAGGCGCTGATCACGTGACTGTGCCGTCAGTGATCACGTGGCTGAGCAGGCACTGATATCGTGACTGAGTATGCACTGATCATGTGCCGGGAGCCGGGGAGGCATTCCACTCTGGACAAAGGTCATGAGGAAGGAGGCTCGGCATACGCAAATGCGGGATCGAGCCTCAGGAGTCCACCCGGATATTCTTGAGCATCTCCCCCCAAAAAAACCAGAGTCTGCCTACTGTATTGCTTTGTGCTCTCACCTCTGATTTCACTGGGGGCTGTCCCCCACCACCATCTCGCTCTCTCTGTCAAAGAGTTAACTTACAGCTCCAATTCATAAAGTTCCTTGTCATTCTTCCCTTTAACTTCCAGCTGAGTCTCCATCTGGAGCGCGGAACCCACCACGCTTACTAATTATGCCTGGGCTGCTAAGACCCACTCGAGAAGGTGTCTAGGGTGAGGCACCTTTCGCTATTCGAGAGGGCGCCTGCGGCCTACGTAAGTGGTGCAAACTTCTTGTCTTGAAGTTTGATTGGTCTTCCGCGTAAAGAAAGCTACTCAGTCTCTTTTCTCCACCGAATTTTCCTACTGAGCTCTCCTCATACTATTATTCTTGACAGCTCTGATTAGCCTATAAATAGTCGCCTAGGCCATCTCTCCTTCGAATACCCTGGATCAGTTGGGGCTGGTCCCCGGCAGGTGGCGACCGAACAGGGACCTCAGGAGGCAATACTCAAAGAGCTGAGCAGACACGAACCACGCAATCAGCAAGCAAAACGCATGGAGCTCAGCAGTGACGAATCATGTTGCTCAACTGGAAATGATCAAGCACGTGACCAGGCAGGATTCACGCAGCTCAGCTGGCAATTGTCATGCAGATGAGCCGGCAGGAATCACGCAGCTCCGCAGGCCCTGATCACGTGACTCTGCAGGCACTGATCACGTGGCTGATCAAGTATAGATCACGTGACTGCGCATGCACTGATGACGTGGCTGATCAGGCACTGATCACATGGCTCATCATGCACTGATCACGTGTTTATCAGGCAATGATCAGTGACTGACAGGCGCTGATCATGGGACTGTGCACGAACTGATCACGTGGCTATAATGCACTGATCACGTGACTGCGCATGCACTGATGACGTGGCTGATCCGGCACTGATCTCATGGCTCATCATGCACTTATCACGTGTTTATCAGGCAATGATCAGTGGCTGACAGGCGCTGATCATGGGACTCTGCACGCACTGATCCCGTGGCTATCATGCACTGATCACGTGACTGCGCATGCAGTGATGACGTGGCTGTTCGGGCACTGATCACGTGTTTATCAGGCAGTGACCAGTGACTGACAGGCGCTGATCAGGGGACTGTGCACCCACTGATCAGGTGGCTGATCAGGAACTGACCACCTGACCACGCATGCAGTGATCACGTGGCTGGTCGTTCACTGATCACGTGTTTATCATACGGTGATCACGTGACCGAGAGGCGCTGATCACGTGACTGTGCCGTCAGTTATCACGTGGCTGAGCAGGCACTGATATCGTGACTGAGCATGCACTGATCATGTGCCGGGAGCCGGGGAGGCATTCCACTCTGGACAGAGGTCATGAGGAAGGAGGCTCGGCATACGCAAATGCGGGATCGAGCCTCAGGAGTCCACCCGGATATTCTTGAGCATCTCCCCCCCAAAAAAACCAGAGTCTGCCTACTGTATTGCTTTGTGCTCTCACCTCTGATTTCACTGGGGGCTGTCCCCCACCACCATCTCGCTCTCTCTGTCAAAGAGTTAACTTACAGCTCCAATTCATAAAGTTCCTTGTCATTCTTCCCTTTAACTTCCAGCTGAGTCTCCATCTGGAGCGCGGAACCCACCACGCTTACTAATTATGCCTGGGCTGCTAAGACCCACTCGAGAAGGTGTCTAGGGTGAGGCACCTTTCCCTATTCGAGAGGGCGCCTGCGGCCTACGTAAGTGGTGCAAACTTCTTGTCTTGAAGTTTGATTGGTCTTCCGCCTAAACCAAGCTACTCAGTCTCTTTTCTCCACCGAATTTTCCTACTGAGCTCTCCTCATACTATTATTCGTGACATCTCTGATTAGCATATAAATAGTCACCAAGGCCATCTCTCCTTCGAATACCCTGGATCAGTTGGGGCTGGTCCCCGGCAGGTGGCGACCGAACAGGGACCTCAGGAGGCCATACTCAAAGAGCTGAGCAGACACGAACCACGCAATCAGCAGGCAATCAGCATGGAGCTCAGCAGTGACGAATCATGCTGCTCAACTGGCAGTAATCAAGCACGTGAAGAGGCAGGAATCACGCAGCTCAGCTGGCAATTGTCAAGCAGATGAGCCGACAGGAATCATGCAGCTCAGATGGCAATTGTCATGCAGATGAGCCGGCAGGAATCACGCAGCTCAGCAGGCCCTGATCACGTGACTCTTCAGGCACTGATCACGTGGCTGATCAAGTACAGATCACGTGACTGAGCATGCACTGATCACGTGGCTATCGTGCACTGATGACGTGACTGCGCATGCACTGATGACGTGGCTGATCGGGCACTGATCACATGGCTCATCATGCACTGATCACGTGTTTATCAGGCAATGATCAGTGACTGACAGGCGCTGATCATGGGACTGTGCACGCACTGATCACGTGGCTATCATGCACTGATCACGTGACTGCGCATGCACTGATGACGTGGCTGTTCGGGCACTGATCACGTGTTTATCAGGCAGTGATCAGTGACTGACAGGCGCTGATCAGGGGACAGTGCACGCACTGATCAGGTGGCTGATCAGGAACTGACCACCTGATCGCGCATGCAGTGCTCACGTGGCTGGTCGTTCACTGATCACGTGTTTATCATAGGGTGATCACGTGACTGAGAGGCGCTGATCACGTGACTGTGCCGTCAGTGATCACGTGGCTGAGCAGGCACTGATATCGTGACTGAACATGCACTGATCATGTGCCGGGAGCCGGGGAGGCATTCCACTCTGGACAAAGGTCATGAGGAAGGAGGCTCGGCATACGCAAATGCGGGATCGAGCCTCAGGAGTCCACCCGGATATTCTTGAGCATCTCCCCCCCAAAAAAACCAGAGTCTGCCTACTGTATTGCTTTGTGCTCTCACCTCTGATTTCACTGGGGGCTGTCCCCCACCACCATCTCGCTCTCTCTGTCAAAGAGTTAACTTACAGCTCCAATTCATAAAGTTCCTTGTCATTCTTCCCTTTAACTTCCAGCTGAGTCTGCATCTGGAGCGCGGAACCCACCACGCTTACTAATTATGCCTGGGCTGCTAAGACCCACTCGAGAAGGTGTCTAGGGTGAGGCACCTTTCGCTATTCGAGAGGGCGCCTGCGGCCTACGTAAGTGGTGAAAACTTCTTGTCTTGAAGTTTGATTGGTCTTCCGCGTAAACCAAGCTACTCAGTCTCTTTTCTCCACCGAATTTTCCTACTGAGCTCTCCTCTTACTATTATTCTTGACATCTCTGATTAGCATATAAATAGTCGCCTAGGCCATCTCTCCTTCGAATACCCTGGATCATTTGGGGCTGGTCCCCGGCAGGTTGTGACCGAACAGGGACCTCAGGAGGCGATACTCAAAGAGCTGAGCAGACACGAACCACGCATTCAGCAGGCAATAAGCATGGAGCCCAGCAGTGACGAATCATGCTGCTCAACTGGCAATAATCAAGCACGTGACCAGGCAGGAATCACGCAGCTCAGCTGGCAATTGTCAAACAGATGAGCCGACAGGAATCACGCAGGCCTGATCACGTGACTCTGCAGGCACTGATCACGTGGCTGATCATGCACTGATCACGTGGCTATCATGCACTTATCACATGGCTGGTCATACACTGATCACGTGGCTGATCATGCAATGATCACGTAGCTACCATGTACTGGTCACGTGACTGATCTTGCACTGATTACGTAATTGATAATGCACTGATCACGTGGCTGATCAAGCACTGATCACATGGCTATCATGCACTGCTAACGTGGCTGATCATGAAATGATCACGCAGCTAACATGTACTGGTCACGTGACTGATCATGCACTGATCATGTGGCTGATCATGCACTGATCACGTGACTGATCATGCACTGATCACGTGGCTATCATGCACTGATCACTTGGCTGGTCATACACTGATCACGCAGCTCCCATGTACTGCTCACGTGACTGATCATGCACTGATGACGTAATTGATCATGCACTGATCATGTGGCTGATCATGCACTGATCACTTGACTGATAATGCACTGATCACGTGACTGATCGTGCACTGATCACGTGGCTATCATGCACTGATCACATGGCTGGTCATACACTGATCACGTGCCTGGTCATGCACAGATAACATGACTGATCATGCACTGATCACGTCACTGATCATGCACTGATCACGTGGCTATCATGCACTACTCACGTGGCTGATCATGCAATGATCATGTAGCTACCATGTACCGGTCACGTGACTGATTATACACCCATCAGGTGACTGATCATGCACCGATCACGTGGCTATCATGCACTGATCATGTGGCTGATCATGCAATGATCATGTAGCTACCATGTACCAGTCACTTGACTGATCATGCACTGATACCGTGACTGAGCATGGACTGATCACATGACAATCATGTAGTGATCATGTGAGTTAATGGCGCTGACCATGTGACTGATCATGAGCTGAGCATGTTTGCTATCATACACTGATCATGTGCCTCTGAAGGCAATAAACAAAGAGCTGAGTAGGCATGAATCAAACAGTCAGCAGGCAATAATCATGGAACTCAGCTGTGAGGAATCATGCTGCTCCGCTGGCAATAATCAAGCAGCTGAGCAGGCAGGAATTACACAGCACAGCTGGCAATTGTCAAGCAGATGACAGGCAGGAATCATGCAGCTCAGCTGGCAATTGTCAAGCAGATTAGCAGACAGTAATCACGCAGCTCAGCAGGCCCTGATCCCGTGACTGAGCATGCACTGTTCACCTGGCTGAACATACACTGATCACGTGATTGATCAAGCACTGATTACTTGGATATCATGCACTGATCACGTGGCTAATCATACACTGTTCACGTGTCTGACCATGCACTGATCACGTGGCTGATCATACACTGCTCACGTAACTGATCATGCACTGATCACGTAATTGATCATGCACTGATCACGTGGCTGATCATGCCCTGAACACGTGACTGATCATGCACTGATCACGTGACTGATCATGCACTGATCACGTGGCTATCATGCACTGCTCACGTGGCTGATCATGCAGTGATCACGCAGCTACCATGTACTGGTCACATGACTAATCATGCACTGATCACGTAATTGATCATGCACTGATCACCTGGCTTATCATGCATTCATCATGTGACTGATCATGTGCTGATCATGTTTGGTGTCACACACTGATCATGTGCATCTGGAGGCAATGAACAAAGAGCTGAGTAGGCAGGGATCAGTCAGCAGGCTATAATCATGGAACTCAGCTCTGAGAAATCATGCTGCTCAGCTGGAAATGATCAAGTAGATGAGCAGGCAGGAATTATGCAGCACAGGTGGCAATAGTCAAGGAGATGACAGGCAGGAATCGTACAGCTCAGCTGGCAATTGTCAAGCATAGGAGCAGACAGTAATCACGCAGCTCAGCAGGCCCTGATCACGTGACTGAGCATGCACTGTTCACGTCGCTGATCACACACCTATCACGTGAATGATCATGCACTGATCACGTGGCTCTCATGCACTGATCACGTGATTGCGCATGCACTGCTCACGTGGCTATCATGCACTGATGACGTGGCTGATCATGCACTTATCATGTGACTGATCATGCACTGATCACGTAGCTATCTTGCACTGATCACTTGGCTGATCATACACTCATCACGGGACTGATCGTGCACTGATTACGGCGCTATCATGCATTGACTACATGACTCCACATGCACTGATCACGTGGATGATCATGCACTGATCACGTGACTGACCATGCACTGATGACGTGGCTGATCATGCACTTATCATGTGACTGATCATGCACTGATCACGTAGCTATCATGCACTGATCACTTGGCTGATCATACACTCATCACGGGACTGATAGTGCACTGATTATGGCGCTATCATGCATTGACTACATGACTCCACATGCACTGATCACATGACTGATCATACACTGATCACGTTACTGATCATTCACTGATCACGTGACTGATCATGCACTGATCACGTGGCTATTATGCAGTGATCACGTGGCTATCATGCACAGATCACATGGCTGATCATGCAATGATCACGTAGCTACCATATACTGGTCACGTGACTGATCATGCACTGATCACGTGGCTATTATGCAGTGATCACGTGGCTATCATGCACAGATCACATGGCTGATCATGCAATGATCACGTAGCTACCATACACTGGTCACGTGACTGATCATGCACTGATCACGTGGCTGATCATGCACTGATCAGGTGACTGATCATGCACTGTTCACGAGACTCATCATGCACTGATCACGTGGATATCATGCACTGATCACGTGTTTGATCATACACTGTTCACGTGTCTGACCATGCACTGCTCACGTGGCTGATCATACACTGTTCACGTAACTGATCATGCACTGATCACGTGGATATCATACACTGATCACGTGGCTGAACATGCACTGATCACGTGACTGATCATGCACTGATGAGTTGGCAATCATGCACTGATTACTTGGCTGATCATACACTGATCACTTGACTGATAATGCACTGATCATCTGGCTATCGTGCCCTCATTACCTGGCTATCATGCACTGATCACGTGGTTGACCATACACTGATCACGAGACTGATCTTGCACTGATCACGTCTGTATCATGCACTGATCCCCTGACTGCCCATGCACTGATCACGTGGATAAACATACACTGATCATGTCACAGATCATGCAGTGATCACGCGGCTATCATGCACTGCTCACGTGGTTGATCATGCAATGATCACGTAGCTACCATGTACTGGTCACGTGAGTGATCATGCACTGATCACGTAATTGATCATACACTGATCAGGTGACTTATCATGCACTGTTCACGTGACTGATCATGCACTGATCACGTGACTGATCATACACTGATCACGTGGCTATCATGCACTGATCACATGTCTCATCATGCACTGATCACGTGTTTATCAGGCAATGATCAGTGACTGACAGGCGCTGATCATGGGACTGTGCACGCACTAATCACGTGGCTATCATGCACTGATCACGTGACTGCGCATGCACTGATGACGTGGCTGTTCGGGCACTGATCACGTGTTTATCAGGCAGTGATCAGTGACTGACAGGCGCTGATCAGGGGACTGTGCACGCACTGATCAGGTGGCTGATCAGGAACTGACCACCTGACCGCGCATGCAGTGATCACGTGGCTGGTCGTTCACTGATCACGTGTTTATCATACGGTGATCACGTGACTGAGAGGCGCTGATCACGTGACTGTGCCGTCAGTGATCACGTGGCTGAGCAGGCACTGATATCGTGACTGAGCATGCACTGATCATGTGCCGGGAGCCGGGGAGGCATTCCACTCTGGACAAAGGTCATGAGGAAGGAGGCTCGGCATACGCAAATGCGGGATCTAGCCTCAGGAGTCCACCGGGATGTTCTCGAGCATCTCCCCCCAAAAAAAACCGGAGTCTGCCTACTGTATTGCTTTGTGCTCTCACCTCTGATTTCACTGGGGGCTGTCCCCCACCACCATCTCGCTCTCTCTGTCAAAGAGTTAACTTACAGCTCCAATTCATAAAGTTCCTTGTCATTCTTCCCTTTAACTTCCAGCTGAGTCTCCATCTGGAGCGCGGAACCCACCACGCTTACTAATTATGCCTGGGCTGCTAAGACCCACTCGAGAAGGTGTCTAGGGTGAGGCACCTTTCGCTATTCGAGAGGGCGCCTGCGGCCTACGTAAGTGGTGCAAACTTCTTGTCTTGAAGTTTGATTGGTCTTCCGCGTAAAGAAAGCTACTCAGTCTCTTTTCTCCACCGAATTTTCCTACTGAGCTCTCCTCATACTATTATTCTTGACAGCTCTGATTAGCCTATAAATAGTCGCCTAGGCCATCTCTCCTTCGAATACCCTGGATCAGTTGGGGCTGGTCCCCGGCAGGTGGCGACCGAACAGGGACCTCAGGAGGCAATACTCAAAGAGCTGAGCAGACACGAACCACGCAATCAGCAGGCAAAACGCATGGAGCTCAGCAGTGACGAATCATGTTGCTCAACTGGAAATGATCAAGCACGTGACCAGGCAGGATTCACGCAGCTCAGCTGGCAATTGTCATGCAGATGAGCCGGCAGGAATCACGCAGCTCCGCAGGCCCTGATCACGTGACTCTGCAGGCACTGATCACGTGGCTGATCAAGTATAGATCACGTGACTGCTCATGCACTGATGACGTGGCTGATCAGGCACTGATCACATGGCTCATCATGCACTGATCACGTGTTTATCAGGCAATGATCAGTGACTGACAGGCGCTGATCATGGGACTGTCACGCACTGATCACGTGGCTATAATGCACTGATCACGTGACTGCGCATGCACTGATGACGTGGCTGATCCGGCACTGATCTCATGGCTCATCATGCACTGATCACGTGTTTATCAGGCAATGATCAGTGGCTGACAGGCGCTGATCATGGGACTCTGCACGCACTGATCCCGTGGCTATCATGCACTGATCACGTGACTGCGCATGCACTGATGACGTGGCTGTTCGGGCACTGATCACGTGTTTATCAGGCAGTGACCAGTGACTGACAGGCGCTGATCAGGGGACTGTGCACCCACTGATCAGGTGGCTGATCAGGAACTGACCACCTGACCACGCATGCAGTGATCACGTGGCTGGTCGTTCACTGATCACGTGTTTATCATACGGTGATCACGTGACCGAGAGGCGCTGATCACGTGACTGTGCCGTCAGTTATCACGTGGCTGAGCAGGCACTGATATCGTGACTGAGCATGCACTGATCATGTGCCGGGAGCCGGGGAGGCATTCCACTCTGGACAGAGGTCATGAGGAAGGAGGCTCGGCATACGCAAATGCGGGATCGAGCCTCAGGAGTCCACCCGGATATTCTTGAGCATCTCCCCCCAAAAAACCAGAGTCTGCCTACTGTATTGCTTTGTGCTCTCACCTCTGATTTCACTGGGGGCTGTCCCCCACCACCATCTCGCTCTCTCTGTCAAAGAGTTAACTTACAGCTCCAATTCATAAAGTTCCTTGTCATTCTTCCCTTTAACTTCCAGCTGAGTCTCCATCTGGAGCGCGGAACCCACCACGCTTACTAATTATGCCTGGGCTGCTAAGACCCACTCGAGAAGGTGTCTAGGGTGAGGCACCTTTCCCTATTCGAGAGGGCGCCTGCGGCCTACGTAAGTGGTGCAAACTTCTTGTCTTGAAGTTTGATTGGTCTTCCGCCTAAACCAAGCTACTCAGTCTCTTTTCTCCACCGAATTTTCCTACTGAGCTCTCCTCATACTATTATTCGTGACATCTCTGATTAGCATATAAATAGTCGCCTAGGCCATCTCTCCTTCGAATACCCTGGATCAGTTGGGGCTGGTCCCCGGCAGGTGGCGACCGAACAGGGACCTCAGGAGGCCATACTCAAAGAGCTGAGCAGACACGAACCACGCAATCAGCAGGCAATCAGCATGGAGCTCAGCAGTGACGAATCATGCTGCTCAACTGGCAGTAATCAAGCACGTGAACAGGCAGGAATCACGCAGCTCAGCTGGCAATTGTCAAGCAGATGAGCCGACAGGAATCATGCAGCTCAGATGGCAATTGTCATGCAGATGAGCCGGCAGGAATCACGCAGCTCAGCAGGCCCTGATCACGTGACTCTTCAGGCACTGATCACGTGGCTGATCAAGTACAGATCACGTGACTGAGCATGCACTGATCACGTGGCTATCGTGCACTGATGACGTGACTGCGCATGCACTGATGACGTGGCTGATCGGGCACTGATCACATGGCTCATCATGCACTGATCACGTGTTTATCAGGCAATGATCAGTGACTGACAGGCGCTGATCATGGGACTGTGCACGCACTGATCACGTGGCTATCATGCACTGATCACGTGACTGCGCATGCACTGATGACGTGGCTGTTCGGGCACTGATCACGTGTTTATCAGGCAGTGATCAGTGACTGACAGGCGCTGATCAGGGGACTGTGCACGCACTGATCAGGTGGCTGATCAGGAACTGACCACCTGATCGCGCATGCAGTGCTCACGTGGCTGGTCGTTCACTGATCACGTGTTTATCATAGGGTGATCACGTGACTGAGAGGCGCTGATCACGTGACTGTGCCGTCAGTGATCACCTGGCTGAGCAGGCACTGATATCGTGACTGAACATGCACTGATCATGTGCCGGGAGCCGGGGAGGCATTCCACTCTGGACAAAGGTCATGAGGAAGGAGGCTCGGCATACGCAAATGCGGGATCGAGCCTCAGGAGTCCACCCGGATATTCTTGAGCATCTCCCCCCCAAAAAAACCAGAGTCTGCCTACTGTATTGCTTTGTGCTCTCACCTCTGATTTCACTGGGGGCTGTCCCCCACCACCATCTCGCTCTCTCTGTCAAAGAGTTAACTTACAGCTCCAATTCATAAAGTTCCTTGTCATTCTTCCCTTTAACTTCCAGCTGAGTCTGCATCTGGAGCGCGGAACCCACCACGCTTACTAATTATGCCTGGGCTGCTAAGACCCACTCGAGAAGGTGTCTAGGGTGAGGCACCTTTCGCTATTCGAGAGGGCGCCTGCGGCCTACGTAAGTGGTGAAAACTTCTTGTCTTGAAGTTTGATTGGTCTTCCGCGTAAACCAAGCTACTCAGTCTCTTTTCTCCACCGAATTTTCCTACTGAGCTCTCCTCTTACTATTATTCTTGACATCTCTGATTAGCATATAAATAGTCGCCTAGGCCATCTCTCCTTCGAATACCCTGGATCAGTTGGGGCTGGTCCCCGGCAGGTTGTGACCGAACAGGGACCTCAGGAGGCGATACTCAAAGAGCTGAGCAGACACGAACCACGCATTCAGCAGGCAATAAGCATGGAGCTCAGCAGTGACGAATCATGCTGCTCAACTGGCAATAATCAAGCACGTGACCAGGCAGGAATCACGCAGCTCAGCTGGCAATTGTCAAGCAGATGAGCCAACAGGAATCACGCAGGCCTGATCACGTGACTCTGCAGGCACTGATCACGTGGCTGATCATGCACTGATCACGTGGCTATCATGCACTTATCACATGGCTGGTCATACACTGATCACGTGGCTGATCATGCAATGATCACGTAGCTACCATGTACTGGTCACGTGACTGATCTTGCACTGATTACGTAATTGATAATGCACTGATCACGTGGCTGATCAAGCACTGATCACATGGCTATCATGCACTGATAACGTGGCTGATCATGAAATGATCACGCAGCTAACATGTACTGGTCACGTGACTGATCATGCACTGATCATGTGGCTGATCATGCACTGATCACGTGACTGATCATGCACTGATCACGTGGCTATCATGCACTGATCACTTGGCTGGTCATACACTGATCACGCAGCTCCCATGTACTGCTCACGTGACTGATCATGCACTGATGACGTAATTGATCATGCACTGATCATGTGGCTGATCATGCACTGATCACTTGACTGATAATGCACTGATCACGTGACTGATCGTGCACTGATCACGTGGCTATCATGCACTGATCACATGGCTGGTCATACACTGATCACGTGCCTGGTCATGCACAGATAACATGACTGATCATGCACTGATCACGTCACTGATCATGCACTGATCACGTGGCTATCATGCACTACTCACGTGGCTGATCATGCAATGATCATGTAGCTACCATGTACCGGTCACGTGACTGATTATACACCCATCAGGTGACTGATCATGCACCGATCACGTGGCTATCATGCACTGATCATGTGGCTGATCATGCAATGATCATGTAGCTACCATGTACCAGTCACTTGACTGATCATGCACTGATACCGTGACTGAGCATGGACTGATCACATGACAATCATGTAGTGATCATGTGAGTTAATGGCGCTGACCATGTGACTGATCATGTGCTGAGCATGTTTGCTATCATACACTGATCATGTGCCTCTGAAGGCAATAAACAAAGAGCTGAGTAGGCATGAATCAAACAGTCAGCAGGCAATAATCATGGAACTCAGCTGTGAGGAATCATGCTGCTCAGCTGGCAATAATCAAGCAGCTGAGCAGGCAGGAATTACACAGCACAGCTGGCAATTGTCAAGCAGATGACAGGCAGGAATCATGCAGCTCAGCTGGCAATTGTCAAGCAGATTAGCAGACAGTAATCACGCAGCTCAGCAGGCCCTGATCCCGTGACTGAGCATGCACTGTTCACCTGGCTGAACATACACTGATCACGTGATTGATCAAGCACTGATTACTTGGATATCATGCACTGATCACGTGGCTAATCATACACTGTTCACGTGTCTGACCATGCACTGATCACGTGGCTGATCATACACTGCTCACGTAACTGATCATGCACTGATCACGTAATTGATCATGCACTGATCACGTGGCTGACCATGCACTGAACACGTGACTGATCATGCACTGATCACGTGACTGATCATGCACTGATCACGTGGCTATCATGCACTGCTCACGTGGCTGATCATGCAGTGATCACGCAGCTACTATGTACTGGTCACATGACTAATCATGCACTGATCACGTAATTGATCATGCACTGATCACCTGGCTTATCATGCATTCATCATGTGACTGATCATGTGCTGATCATGTTTGGTGTCACACACTAATCATGTGCATCTGGAGGCAATGAACAAAGAGCTGAGTAGGCAGGGATCAGTCAGCAGGCTATAATCATGGAACTCAGCTCTGAGAAATCATGCTGCTCAGCTGGAAATGATCAAGTAGATGAGCAGGCAGGAATTATGCAGCACAGGTGGCAATAGTCAAGGAGATGACAGGCAGGAATCGTACAGCTCAGCTGGCAATTGTCAAGCATAGGAGCAGACAGTAATCACGCAGCTCAGCAGGCCCTGATCACGTGACTGAGCATGCACTGTTCACGTCGCTGATCACACACCTATCACGTGAATGATCATGCACTGATCACGTGGCTCTCATGCACTGATCACGTGATTGCGCATGCACTGCTCACGTGGCTATCATGCACTGATGACGTGGCTGATCATGCACTTATCATGTGACTGATCATGCACTGATCACGTAGCTATCTTGCACTGATCACTTGGCTGATCATACACTCATCACGGGACTGATCGTGCACTGATTACGGCGCTATCATGCATTGACTACATGACTCCACATGCACTGATCACGTGGATGATCATGCACTGATCACGTGACTGACCATGCACTGATGACGTGGCTGATCATGCACTTATCATGTGACTGATCATGCACTGATCACGTAGCTATCTTGCACTGATCACTTGGCTGATCATACACTCATCACGGGACTGATAGTGCACTGATTATGGCGCTATCATGCATTGACTACATGACTCCACATGCACTGATCACATGACTGATCATACACTGATCACGTTACTGATCATTCACTGATCACGTGACTGATCATGCACTGATCACGTGGCTATTATGCAGTGATCACGTGGCTATCATGCACAGATCACATGGCTGATCATGCAATGATCACGTAGCTACCATATACTGGTCACGTGACTGATCATGCACTGATCACGTGGCTATTATGCAGTGATCACGTGGCTATCATGCACAGATCACATGGCTGATCATGCAATGATCACGTAGCTACCATACACTGGTCACGTGACTGATCATGCACTGATCACGTGGCTGATCATGCACTGATCAGGTGACTGATCATGCACTGTTCACGTGACTGATCATGCACTGATCACGTGGATATCATGCACTGATCACGTGTTTGATCATACACTGTTCACGTGTCTGACCATGCACTGCTCACGTGGCTGATCATACACTGTTCACGTAACTGATCATGCACTGATCACGTGGATATCATACACTGATCACGTGGCTGAACATGCACTGATCACGTGACTGATCATGCACTGATGAGTTGGCAATCATGCACTGATTACTTGGCTGATCATACACTGATCACTTGACTGATAATGCACTGATCATCTGGCTATCGTGCCCTCATTACCTGGCTATCGTGCACTGATCACGTGGTTGACCATACACTGATCACGAGACTGATCTTGCACTGATCACGTCTGTATCATGCACTGATCCCCTGACTGCCCATGCACTGATCACGTGGATAAACATACACTGATCATGTCACAGATCATGCAGTGATCACGCGGCTATCATGCACTGCTCACGTGGTTGATCATGCAATGATCACGTAGCTACCATGTACTGGTCACGTGAGTGATCATGCACTGATCACGTAATTGATCATACACTGATCAGGTGACTTATCATGCACTGATCACGTGACTGATCATACACTGATCACGTGGCTATCATGCACTGATCACATGTCTCATCATGCACTGATCACGTGTTTATCAGGCAATGATCAGTGACTGACAGGCGCTGATCATGGGACTGTGCACGCACTGATCACGTGGCTATCATGCACTGATCACGTGACTGCGCATGCACTGATGACGTGGCTGTTCGGGCACTGATCACGTGTTTATCAGGCAGTGATCAGTGACTGACAGGCGCTGATCAGGGGACTGTGCACGCACTGATCAGGTGGCTGATCAGGAACTGACCACCTGACCGTGCATGCAGTGATCACGTGGCTGGTCGTTCACTGATCACGTGTTTATCATACGGTGATCACGTGACTGAGAGGCGCTGATCACGTGACTGTGCCGTCAGTGATCACGTGGCTGAGCAGGCACTGATATCGTGACTGAGCATGCACTGATCATGTGCCGGGAGCCGGGGAGGCATTCCACTCTGGACAAAGGTCATGAGGAAGGAGGCTCGGCATACGCAAATGCGGGATCGAGCCTCAGGAGTCCACCGGGATGTTCTCGAGCATCTCCCCCCCCAAAAAAACCCGGAGTCTGCCTACTGTATTGCTTTGTGCTCTCACCTCTGATTTCACTGGGGGCTGTCCCCCACCACCATCTCACTCTCTCTGTCAAAGAGTTAACTTAGAGCTCCAATTCATAAAGTTCCTTGTCATTCTTCCCTTTAACTTCCAGCTGAGTCTCCATCTGGAGCGCGGAACCCACCACGCTTACTAATTATGCCTGGGCTGCTAAGACCCACTCGAGAAGGTGTCTAGGGTGAGGCACCTTTAGCTATTCGAGAGGGCGCCTGCGGCCTACGTAAGTGGTGCAAACTTCTTGTCTTGAAGTTTGATTGGTCTTCCGCGTAAACCAAGCTACTCAGTCTCTTTTCTCCACCGAATTTTCCTACTGAGCTCTGCTCATACTATTATTCTTGACAGCTCTGATTAGCATATAAAGAGTCGCCTAGGCCATCTCTCCTTCGAATACCCTGGACCAGTTGGGGCTGGTCCCCGGCAGGTGGCGACCGAACAGGGACCTCAGGAGGCAATACTCAAAGAGCTGAGCAGACACGAACCACGCAATCAGCAGGCAATAAGCATGGAGCTCAGCAGTGACGAATCATGCAGCTCAACTGGCAATAATCCAGCTCGTGACCAGGCAGGAATCACGCAGCTCAGATGGCAATTGTCATGCAGATGAGCCGGCAGGAATCACGCAGCTCAGCAGGCCCTGATCACGTGACTCTGCAGGCACTGATCACGTGGCTGATCAAGGACAGATCACGTGACTGAGCATGCACTGATCACGTGGCTATCATGCACTGATGACGTGACTGCGCATGCACTGATGACGTGGCTGATCAGGCACTGATCACATTGCTCATCATGCACTGATCACGTGTTTATCAGGCAATGATCAGTGGCTGAAGGCGATGATCATGGGACTGTGCACGCACTGATCACGTGGATGATCATGCACTGATTACATGGCTCATCATGCACTGATCACGTGTTTATCAGGCAATGATCCGTGGCTGACAGGCGCTGATCATGGGACTGTGCACGCACTGATCACGTGGCTATCATGCACTGATCACGTGACTGCGCATGCACTGATGACGTGGCTGTTCGGGCACTGATCACGTGTTTATCAGGCAGTGATCAGTGACTGACAGGCGCTGATCAGGGGACTGTGCACGCACTGATCAGGTGGCTGATCAGGAACTGACCACCTAACCGCGCATGCAGTGATCACGTGGCTGGTCGTTCACTGATCACGTGTTTATCATACGGTGATCTCGTGACTGAGAGGCGCTGATCACGTGACTGTGCCGTCAGTGATCACGTGGCTGAGCAGGCACTGATATCGTGACTGAGCATGCACTGATCATGTGCCGGGAGCCGGGGAGGCATTCCACTCTGGACAAAGGTCATGAGCAAGGAGGCTCGGCACACGCAAATGCGGGATCGAACCTCAGGAGTCCACCGGGATGTTCTCGAGCATCTCCCCCCCAAAAAAAAACCGGAGTCTGCCTACTGTATTGCTTTGTGCTCTCACCTCTGATTTCACTGGGGGCTGTCCCCCACCACCATCTCGCACTCTCTGTCAAAGAGTTAACTTACAGCTCCAATTCATAAAGTTCCTTGTCATTCTTCCCTTTAACTTCTAGCTGAGTCTCCATCTGGAGCGCGGAACCCACCACGCTTACTAATTATGCCTGGGCTGCTAAGACCCACTCGAGAAGGTGTCTAGGGTGAGGCACCTTTTGCTATTCGAGAGGGCGCCTGCGGCCTACGTAAGTGGTGCAAACTTCTTGTCTTGAAGTTTGATTGGTCTTCCGCGTAAACCATGTTACTCAGTCTCTTTTCTCCACCGAATTTTCCTACTGAGCTCTGCTCATACTATTATTCTTGACATCTCTGATTAGCATATAAAGAGTCGCCTAGGCCATCTCTCCTTCGAATACCCTGGATCAGTTGGGGCTGGTCCCCGGCAGGTGGCGACCGAACAGGGACCTCAGGAGGCAATACTCAAAGAGCTGAGCAGACACGAACCACGCAATCAGCAGGCAATAAGCATGGAGCTCAGCAGTGACGAATCATGCTGCTCAACTGGCAATAATCAAGCACGTGACCAGGCAGGAATCACGCAGCTCAGCTGGCAATTGTCAAGCAGATGAGCCGACAGGAATCACGCAGCTCAGCAGGCCCTGATCACGTGACTCTGCAGGCACTGATCACGTGGCTGATCATGCACTGATCACGTGGCTATCATGCACTTATCACATGGCTGGTCATACACTGATCATATACCTACCATGTACCGGTCACGTGAATGATCATACACCCATCAGGTGACTGAGCATGCACTGATCACGTGGCTATCATGCACTGATGACGTGACTGCGCATGCACTGATGACGTGGCTGATCCGGCACTGATCACATGGCTCATCATGCACTGATCACGTGTTTATCAGGCAATGATCAGTGGCTGACAGGCGCTGATCATGGGACTGTGCACGCACTGATCACGTGGCTATCATGCACTGATCACGTGACTGCGCATGCACGGATGACGTGGCTGTTCGGGCACTGATCACGTGTTTATCAGGCAGTGACCAGTGACTGACAGGCGCTGATCAGGGGACTGTGCACCCACTGATCAGGTGGCTGATCAGGAACTGACCACCTGACCACGCATGCAGTGATCACGTGGCTGGTCGTTCACTGATCACGTGTTTATCATACGGTGATCACGTGACCGAGAGGCGCAGATCACGTGACTGTGCCGTCAGTGATCACGTGGCTGAGCAGGCACTGATATCGTGACTGAGCATGCACTGATCATGTGCCGGGAGCCGGGGAGGCATTCCACTCTGGACAGAGGTCATGAGGAAGGGGGCTCGGCATACGCAAATGCGGGCTCGAGCCTCAGGAGTCCACCCGGATATTCTCGAGCATCTCCCCCCCCAAAAAACCAGAGTCTGCCTACTGTATTGCTTTGTGCTCTCACCTCTGATTTCACTGGGGGCTGTCCCCCACCACCATCTCGCTCTCTCTGTCAAAGAGTTAACTTACAGCTCCAATTCATAAAGTTCCTTGTCATTCTTCCCTTTAACTTCCAGCTGAGTCTCCATCTGAAGCGCGGAACCCACCACGCTTACTAATTATGCCTGGGCTGCTAAGACCCACTCGAGAAGGTGTCTAGGGTGAGGCACCTTTCCCTATTCGAGAGGGCGCCTGCGGCCTACGTAAGTGGTGCAAACTTCTTGTCTTGAAGTTTGATTGGTCTTCCGCCTAAACCAAGCTACTCAGTCTCTTTTCTCCACCGAATTTTCCTACTGAGCTCTCCTCATACTATTATTCTTGACACCTCTGATTAGCATATAAATAGTCGCCTAGGCCATCTCTCCTTCGAATACCCTGGATCAGTTGGGGCTGGTCCCCGGCAGGTGGCGACCGAACAGGGACCTCAGGAGGCCATACTCAAAGAGCTGAGCAGACACGAACCACGCAATCAGCAGGCAATCAGCATGGAGCTCAGCAGTGACGAATCATGCTGCTCAACTGGCAATAATCAAGCACGTGAACAGGCAGGAATCACGCAGCTCAGCTGGCAATTGTCAAGCAGATGAGCCGACAGGAATCATGCAGCTCAGATGGCAATTGTCATGCAGATGAGCCGGCAGGAATCACGCAGCTCAGCAGGCCCTGATCACGTGACTCTTCAGGCACTGATCACGTGGCTGATCAAGTACAGATCACGTGACTGAGCATGCACTGATCACGTGACTATCATGCACTGATCACGTGACTGCGCATGCACTGATGCCGTGGCTGATCAGGCACTGATCACATGGCTCATCATGCACTGATCACGTGTTTATCAGGCAATGATCATTGACTGACAGGCGCTGATCATGGGACTGTGCATGCACTGATCACGTGGCTATCATGCACTGATCACGTGACTGCGCATGCACTGATGACGTGGCTGATCGGGCACTGATCACATGGCTCATCATGCACTGATCACGTGTTTATCAGGGAATGATCAGTGACTGACAGGCGCTGATCATGGGACTGTGCACGCACTGATCACGTGGCTATCATGCACTGATCACGTGACTGCGCATGCACTGATGACGTGGCTGTTCGGGCACTGATCACGTGTTTATCAGGCAGTGACCAGTGACTGACAGGCGCTGATCAGGGGACTGTGCACCCACTGATCAGGTGGCTGATCAGGAACTGACCACCTGACCGCGCATGCAGTGATCACGTGGCTGGTCGTTCACTGATCACGTGTTTATCATACGGTGATCACGTGACTGAGAGGCGCAGATCACGTGACTGTGCCGTCAGTGATCACGTGGCTGAGCAGGCACTGATATCGTGACTGAGCATGCACTGATCATGTGCCGGGAGCCGGGGAGGCATTCCACTCTGGACAAAGGTCATGAGGAAGGGGGCTCGGCATACGCAAATGCGGGCTCGAGCCTCAGGAGTCCACCCGGATATTCTCGAGCATCTCCCCCCAAAAAACCAGAGTCTGCCTACTGTATTGCTTTGTGCTCTCACCTCTGATTTCACTGGGGGCTGTCCCCCACCACCATCTCGCTCTCTCTGTCAAAGAGTTAACTTACAGCTCCAATTCATAAAGTTCCTTGTCATTCTTCCCTTTAACTTCCAGCTGAGTCTCCATCTGGAGCGCGAAACCCACCACGCTTACTAATTATGCCTGGGCTGCTAAGACCCACTCGAGAAGGTGTCTAGGGTGAGGCACCTTTCCCTATTCGAGAGGGCGCCTGCGGCCTACGTAAGTGGTGCAAACTTCTTGTCTTGAAGTTTGATTGGTCTTCCGCCTAAACCAAGCTACTCAGTCTCTTTTCTCCACCGAATTTTCCTACTGAGCTCTCCTCATACTATTATTCTTGACACCTCTGATTAGCATATAAATAGTCGCCTAGGCCATCTCTCCTTCGAATACCCTGGATCAGTTGGGGCTGGTCCCCGGCAGGTGGCGACCGAACAGGGACCTCAGGAGGCCATACTCAAAGAGCTGAGCAGACACGAACCACGCAATCAGCAGGCAATCAGCATGGAGCTCAGCAGTGACGAATCATGCTGCTCAACTGGCAATAATCAAGCACGTGAACAGGCAGGAATCACGCAGCTCAGCTGGCAATTGTCAAGCAGATGAGCCGACAGGAATCATGCAGCTCAGCTGGCAATTGTCATGCAGATGAGCCGGCAGGAATCACGCAGCTCAGCAGGCCCTGATCACGTGACTCTTCAGGCACTGATCACGTGGCTGATCAAGTACAGATCACGTGACTGAGCATGCACTGATCACGTGACTATCATGCACTGATCACGTGACTGCGCATGCACTGATGCCGTGGCTGATCAGGCACTGATCACATGGCTCATCATGCACTGATCACGTGTTTATCAGGCACTGATCAGTGACTGACAGGCGCTGATCATGGGACTGTCACGCACTGATCACGTGGCTATCATGCACTGATCACGTGACTGCGCATGCACTGATGACGTGGCTGATCGGGCACTGATCACATGGCTCATCATGCACTGATCACGTGTTTATCAGGGAATGATCAGTGACTGACAGGCGCTGATCATGGGACTGTGCACGCACTGATCACGTGGCTATCATGCACTGATCACGTGACTGCGCATGCACTGATGACGTGGCTGTTCGGGCACTGATCACGTGTTTATCAGGCAGTGATCAGTGACTGACAGGCGCTGATCAGGGGACTGTGCACGCACTGATCAGGTGGCTGATCAGGAACTGACCACCTGACCGCGCATGCAGTGATCACGTGGCTGGTCGTTCACTGATCACGTGTTTATCATACGGTGATCACGTGACTGAGAGGCGCTGATCACGTGACTGTGCCGTCAGTGATCACGTGGCTGAGCAGGCAGTGATATCGTGACTGAGCATGCACTGATCATGTGCCGGGAGACGGGGAGGCATTCCACTCTGGACAGAGGTCATGAGGAAGGAGGCTCGGCATACGCAAATGCGGGATCGAGCCTCAGGAGTCCACCCGGATATTCTCGAGCATCTCCCCCCCAAAAAAACCAGAGTCTGCCTACTGTATTGCTTTGTGCTCTCACCTCTGATTTCACTGGGGGCTGTCCCCCACCACCATCTCGCTCTCTCTGTCAAAGAGTTAACTTACAGCTCCAATTCATAAAGTTCCTTGTCATTCTTCCCTTTAACTTCCAGCTGAGTCTCTATCTGGAGCGCGGAACCCACCACGCTTAGTAATTATGCCTGGGCTGCTAAGACCCACTCGAGAAGGTGTCTAGGGTGAGGCACCTTTCGCTATTCGAGAGGGCGCCTGCGGCCTACGTAAGTGGTGCAAACTTCTTGTCTTGAAGTTTGATTGGTCTTCCGCGTAAACCAAGCTACTCAGTCTCTTTTCTCCACCGAATTTTCCTACTGAGCTCTCCTCATACTATTATTCTTGACAGCTGTGATTAGCCTATAAATAGTCGCCTAGGCCATCTCTCCTTCGAATACCCTGGATCAGTTGGGGCTGGTCCCCGGCAGGTGGCGACCGAACAGGGACCTCAGGAGGCCATACTCAAAGAGCTGAGCAGACACGAACCACGCAATCAGCAGGCAATAAGCATGGAGCTCAGCAGTGACGAATCATGCTGCTCAACTGGCAATAATCAAGCACGTGACCAGGCAGGAATCACGCAGCTCAGCTGGCAATTGTCAAGCAGATGAGCCGACAGGAATCACGCAGCTCAGCTGGCAATTGTCATGCAGATGAGCCGGCAGGAATCACGCAGCTCAGCAGGCCCTGATCACGTGACTCTGCAGGCACTGATCACGTGGCTGATCAAGTACAGATCACGTGACTGAGCATGCACTGATCACGTGGCTATCATGCACTGATGACGTGACTGCACATGCACTGATGACGTGGCTGATCCGGCACTGATCACATGGCTCATCATGCACTGATCTCGTGTTTATCAGGCAATGATCAGTGGCTGACAGGCGCTGATCATGGGACTGTGCACGCACTGATCACGTGGCTATCATGCACTGATCACGTGACTGCGCATGCACTGATGACGTGGCTGTTCGGGCACTGATCACGTGTTTTTCAGGCAGTGATCAGTGACTGACAGGCGCTGATCAGGGGACTGTGCACGCACTGATCAGGTGGCTGATCAGGAACTGACCACCTGACCGCGCATGCAGTGATCACGTGGCTGGTCGTTCACTGATCACGTGTTTATCATACGGTGATCACGTGACTGAGAGGCGCTGATCACGTGACTGTGCCGTCAGTGATCACGTGGCTGAGCAGGCACTGATATCGTCACTGAGCATGCACTGATCATGTGCCGGGAGCCGGGTAGGCATTCCACTCTGGACAAATGTCATGAGGAAGGAGGCTCGGCATACGCAAATGCGGGATCTAGCCTCAGGAGTCCACCGGGATGTTCTCGAGCATCTCCCCCCCCAAAAAAAACCGGAGTCTGCCTACTGTATTGCTTTGGGCTCTCACCTCTGATTTCACTGGGGGCTCTCCCCCACCACCATCTCGCTCTCTCTGTCAAAGAGTTAACTTAGAGCTCCAATTCATAAAGTTCCTTGTCATTCTTCCCTTTAACTTCCAGCTGAGTCTCCATCTGGAGCGCGGAACCCACCACGCTTACTAATTATGCCTGGGCTGCTAAGACCCACTCGAGAAGGTGTCTAGGGTGAGGCACCTTTCGCTATTCGAGAGGGCGCCTGCGGCCTACGGAAGTGGTGCAAACTTCTTGTCTTGAAGTTTGATTGGTCTTCCGCGTAAACCAAGCTACTCAGTCTCTTTTCTCCACCGAATTTTCCTACTGAGCTCTCCTCATACTATTATTCTTGACATCTCTGATTAGCATATAAATAGTCCCCTAGGCCATCTCTCCTTCGAATACCCTGGATCAGTTGGGGCTGGTCCCCGGCAGGTGGCGACCGAACAGGGACCTCAGGAGGCCATACTCAAAGAGCTGAGCAGACACGAACCACGCAATCAGCAGGCAATAAGCATGGAGCTCAGCAGTGACGAATCATGCTGCTCAACTGGCAATAATCAAGCACGTGACCAGGCAGGAATCAAGCAGCTCAGCTGGCAATTGTCAAGCAGATGAGCCGACAGGAATCACGCAGCTCAGCTGGCAATTGTCATGCAGATGAGCCGGCAGGAATCACGCAGCTCAGCAGGCCCTGATCACGTGACTCTGCAGGCACTGATCACGTGGCTGATCAAGTCCAGATCACGTGACTGAGCATGCACTGATCACGTGGCTATCATGCACTGATGACGTGACTGCGCATGCACTGATGACGTGGCTGATCAGGCACTGATCACATGGCTCATCATGCACTGATCACGTGTTTATCAGGCAATGATCAGTGACTGACAGGCGCTGATCATGGGACTGTGCACGCACTGATCACGTGGCTATCATGCACTGATCACGTGACTGCGCATGCACTGATGACGTGGCTGTTCGGGCACTGATCACGTGTTTATCAGGCAGTGACCAGTGACTGACAGGCGCTGATCAGGGGACTGTGCACGCACTGATCAGGTGGCTGATCAGGAACTGACCACCTGACCGCGCATGCAGTGATCACGTGGCTGGTCGTTCACTGATCACGTGTTTATCATACGGTGATCACGTGACTGAGAGGCGCTGATCACGTGACTGTGCCGTCAGTGATCACGTGGCTGAGCAGGCACTGATATCGTGACTGAGCATGCACTGATCATGTGCCGGGAGCCGGGGAGGCATTCCACTCTGGACAAAGGTCATGAGGAAGGGGGCTCGGCATACGCAAATGCGGGCTCGAGCCTCAGGAGTCCACCCGGATATTCTCGAGCATCTCCCCCCCAAAAAACCAGAGTCTGCCTACTGTATTGCTTTGTGCTCTCACCTCTGATTTCACTGGGGGCTGTCCCCCACCACCATCTCGCTCTCTCTGTCAAAGAGTTAACTTACAGCTCCAATTCATAAAGTTCCTTGTCATTCTTCCCTTTAACTTCCAGCTGAGTCTCCATCTGGAGCGCGGAACCCACCATGCTTCCTAATTATGCCTGGGCTGCTAAGACCCACTCGAGAAGGTGTCTAGGGTGAGGCACCTTTCCCTATTCGAGAGGGCGCCTGCGGCCTACGTAAGTGGTGCAAACTTCTTGTCTTGAAGTTTGATTGGTCTTCCGCCTAAACCAAGCTACTCAGTCTCTTTTCTCCACCGAATTTTCCTACTGAGCTCTCCTCATACTATTATTCTTGACATCTCTGATTAGCATATAAATAGTCGCCTAGGCCATCTCTCCTTCGAATACCCTGGATCAGTTGGGGCTGGTCCCCGGCAGGTGGCGACCGAACAGGGACCTCAGGAGGCCATACTCAAAGAGCTGAGCAGACACGAACCACGCAATCAGCAGGCAATAAGCATGGAGCTCAGCAGTGACGAATCATGCTGCTCAACTGGCAATAATCAAGCACGTGACCAGGCAGGAATCACGCAGCTCAGCTGGCAATTGTCAAGCAGATGAGCCGACAGGAATCACGCAGCTCAGCTGGCAATTGTCATGCAGATGAGCCGGCAGGAATCACGCAGCTCAGCAGGCCCTGATCACGTGACTCTGCAGGCACTGATCACGTGGCTGATCAAGTACAGATCACGTGACTGAGCATGCACTGATCACGTGGCTATCATGCACTGATGACGTGACTGCGCATGCACTGATGACGTGGCTGATCAGGCACTGATCACATGGCTCATCATGCACTGATCACGTGTTTATCAGGCAATGATCAGTGACTGACAGGCGCTGATCATGGGACTGTGCACGCACTGATCACGTGGCTATCATGCACTGATCACGTGACTGCGCATGCACTGATGACGTGGCTGTTCGGGCACTGATCACGTGTTTATCAGGCAGTGATCAGTGACTGACAGGCGCTGATCAGGGGACTGTGCACGCACTGATCAGGTGGCTGATCAGGAACTGACCACCTGACCGCGCATGCAGTGATCACGTGGCTGGTCGTTCACTGATCACGTGTTTATCATACGGTGATCACGTGACTGAGAGGCGCTGATCACGTGACTGTGCCGTCAGTGATCACGTGGCTGAGCAGGCACTGATATCGTGACTGAGCATGCACTGATCATGTGCCGGGAGCCGGGGAGGCATTCCACTCTGGACAAAGGTCATGAGGAAGGAGGCTCGGCATACGCAAATGCGGGATCGAGCCTCAGGAGTCCACCCGGATATTCTCGAGCATCTCCCCCCAAAAAAACCGGAGTCTGCCTACTGTATTGCTTTGTGCTCTCACCTCTGATTTCACTGGGGGCTGTCCCCCACCACCATCTCGCTCTCTCTGTCAAAGAGTTAACTTACAGCTCCAATTCATAAAGTTCCTTGTCATTCTTCCCTTTAACTTCCAGCTGAGTCTCTATCTGGAGCGCGGAACCCACCACGCTTAGTAATTATGCCTGGGCTGCTAAGACCCACTCGAGAAGGTGTCTAGGGTGAGGCACCTTTGGCTATTCGAGAGGGCGCCTGCGGCCTACGTAAGTGGTGCAAACTTCTTGTCTTGAAGTTTGATTGGTCTTCCGCGTAAACCAAGCTACGCAGTCTCTTTTCTCCACCGAATTTTCCTACTGAGCTCTCCTCATACTATTATTCTTGACATCTGTGATTAGCATATAAATAGTCGCCTAGGCCATCTCTCCTTCGAATACCCTGGATCAGTTGGGGCTGGTCCCCGGCAGGTGGCGACCGAACAGGGACCTCAGGAGGCCATACTCAAAGAGCTGAGCAGACACGAACCAAGCAATCAGCAGGCAATAAGCATGGAGCTCAGCAGTGACGAATCATGCTGCTCAACTGGCAATAATCAAGCACGTGACCAGGCAGGAATCACGCAGCTCAGCTGGCAATTGTCAAGCAGATGAGCCGACAGGAATCACGCAGCTCAGCTGGCAATTGTCATGCAGATGAGCCGGCAGGAATCACGCAGCTCAGCAGGCCCTGATCACGTGACTCTGCAGGCACTGATCACGTGGCTGATCAAGTCCAGATCACGTGACTGAGCATGCACTGATCACGTGGCTATCATGCACTGATGACGTGACTGCGCATGCACTGATGACGTGGCTGATCCGGCACTGATAACATGGCTCATCATGCACTGATCACGTGTTTATCAGGCAATGATCAGTGACTGACAGGCGCTGATCATGGGACTGTGCACGCACTGATCACGTGGCTATCATGCACTGATCACGTGACTGCGCATGCACTGATGACGTGGCTGTTCGGGCACTGATCACGTGTTTTTCAGGCAGTGATCAGTGACTGACAGGCGCTGATCAGGGGACTGTGCACGCACTGATCAGGTGGCTGATCAGGAACTGACCACCTGACCGCGCATGCAGTGATCACGTGGCTGGTCGTTCACTGATCACGTGTTTATCATACGGTGATCACGTGACTGAGAGGCGCTGATCACGTGACTGTGCCGTCAGTGATCACGTGGCTGAGCAGGCACTGATATCGTCACTGAGCATGCACTGATCATGTGCCGGGAGCCGGGGAGGCATTCCACTCTGGACAAATGTCATGAGGAAGGAGGCTCGGCATACGCAAATGCGGGATCGAGCCTCAGGAGTCCACCGGGATATTCTCGAGCATCTCCCCCAAAAAAACCAGAGTCTGCCTACTGTATTGCTTTGGGCTCTCACCTCTGATTTCACTGGGGGCTGTCCCCCACCACCATCTCGCTCTCTCTGTCAAAGAGTTAACTTAGAGCTCCAATTCATAAAGTTCCTTGTCATTCTTCCCTTTAACTTCCAGCTGAGTCTCCATCTGGAGCGCGGAACCCACCACGCTTACTAATTATGCCTGGGCTGCTAAGACCCACTCGAGAAGGTGTCTAGGGTGAGGCACCTTTCGCTATTCGAGAGGGCGCCTGCGGCCTACGGAAGTGGTGCAAACTTCTTGTCTTGAAGTTTGATTGGTCTTCCGCGTAAACCAAGCTACTCAGTCTCTTTTCTCCACTGAATTTTCCTACTGAGCTCTCCTCATACTATTATTCTTGACATCTCTGATTAGCATATAAAGAGTCGCCTAGGCCATCTCTCCTTCGAATACCCTGGATCAGTTGGGGCTGGTCCCCGGCAGGTGGCGACCGAACAGGGACCTCAGGAGGCCATACTCAAAGAGCTGAGCAGACACGAACCACGCAATCAGCAGGCAATAAGCATGGAGCTCAGCAGTGACGAATCATGCTGCTCAACTGGCAATAATCAAGCACGTGACCAGGCAGGAATCACGCAGCTCAGCTGGCAATTGTCAAGCAGATGAGCCGACAGGAATCACGCAGCTCAGCTGGCAATTGTCATGCAGATGAGCCGGCAGGAATCACGCAGCTCAGCAGGCCCTGATCACGTGACTCTGCAGGCACTGATCACGTGGCTGATCAAGTACAGATCACGTGACTGAGCATGCACTGATCCCGTGGCTATCATGCACTGATGACGTGACTGTGCATGCACTGATGAGGTGGCTGATCCGGCACTGATCACATGGCTCATCATGCACTGATCACGTGTTTATCAGGCAATGATCAGTGACTGACAGGCGCTGATCATGGGACTGTGCACGCACTGATCACGTGGCTATCATGCACTGATCACGTGACTGCGCATGCACTGATGACGTGGCTGTTCGGGCACTGATCACGTGTTTATCAGGCAGTGATCAGTGACTGACAGGCGCTGATCAGGGGACTGTGCACGCACTGATCAGGTGGCTGATCAGGAACTGACCACCTGACTGCGCATGCAGTGATCACGTGGCTGGTCGTTCACTGATCACGTGTTTATCATACGGTGATCACGTGACTGAGAGGCGCTGATCACGTGACTGTGCCGTCAGTGATCACGTGGCTGAGCAGGCACTGATATCGTGACTGAGCATGCACTGATCATGTGCCGGGAGCCGGGGAGGCATTCCACTCTGTACAAAGGTCATGAGGAAGGAGGCTCGGCATACGCAAATGCGGGATCGAGCCTCAGGAGTCCACCCGGATATTCTCGAGCATCTCCCCCCAAAAAAACCGGAGTCTGCCTACTGTATTGCTTTGTGCTCTCACCTCTGATTTCACTGGGGGCTGTCCCCCACCACCATCTCGCTCTCTCTGTCAAAGAGTTAACTTACAGCTCCAATTCATAAAGTTCCTTGTCATTCTTCCCTTTAACTTCCAGCTGAGTCTCTATCTGGAGCGCGGAACCCACCACGCTTAGTAATTATGCCTGGGCTGCTAAGACCCACTCGAGAAGGTGTCTAGGGTGAGGCACCTTTCGCTATTCGAGAGGGCGCCTGCGGCCTACGGAAGTGGTGCAAACTTCTTGTCTTGAAGTTTGATTGGTCTTCCGCGTAAACCAAGCTACTCAGTCTCTTTTCTCCACCGAATTTTCCTACTGAGCTCTCCTCATACTATTATTCTTGACATCTCTGATTAGCATATAAATAGTCCCCTAGGCCATCTCTCCTTCGAATACCCTGGATCAGTTGGGGCTGGTCCCCGGCAGGTGGCGACCGAACAGGGACCTCAGGAGGCCATACTCAAAGAGCTGAGCAGACACGAACCACGCAATCAGCAGGCAATAAGCATGGAGCTCAGCTGTGACGAATCATGCTGCTCAACTGGCAATAATCAAGCTCATGACCAGGCAGGAATCACGCAGCTCAGCTGGCAATTGTCAAGCAGATGAGCCGACAGGAATCACACAGCTCAGATGGCAATTGTCATGCAGATGAGCCGGCAGGAATCACGCAGCTCAGCAGGCCCTGATCACGTGACTCTGCAGGCACTGATCACGTGGCTGATCAAGTCCAGATCACGTGACTCAGCATGCACTGATCACGTGGCTATCATGCACTGATGACGTGACTGCGCATGCACTGATGGCGTGGCTGATCAGGCACTGATCACATGGCTCATCATGCACTGATCACGTGTTTATCAGGCAATGATCAGTGGCTGACAGGCGCTGATCATGGGACTGTGCACGCACTGATCACGTGGCTATCATGCACTGATCACGTGACTGCGCATGCACTGATGACGTGGCTGTTCGGGCACTGATCACGTGTTTATCAGGCAGTGATCAGTGACTGACAGGCGCTGATCAGGGGACTGTGCACACACTGATCAGGTGGCTGATCAGGAACTGACCACCTGACCGCGCATGCAGTGATCACGTGGCTGGTCGTTCACTGATCACGTGTTTATCATACGGTCATCACGTGACTGAGAGGCGCTGATCACGTGACTGTGCCGTCAGTGATCACGTGCCTGAGCAGGCACTGATATCGTGACTGAGCATGCACTGATCATGTGCCGGGAGATGGAGAGGCATTCCACTCTGTACAGAGGTCATGAGGAAGGAGGCTCGGCATACGCAAATGCGGGATCGAGCCTCAGGAGTCCACCGGGATGTTCTCGAGCATCTCCCCCCCAAAAAAAAACCGGAGTCTGCCTACTGTATTGCTTTGTGCTCTCACCTGTGATTTCACTGGGGGCTGTCCCCCACCACCATCTCGCTCTCTCTGTCAAAGAGTTAACTTACAGCTCCAATTCATAAAGTTCCTTGTCATTCTTCCCTTTAACTTCCAGCCGAGTCTCCATCTGGAGCGCGGAACCCACCACGCTTACTAATTATGCCTGGGCTGCTAAGACCCACTCGAGAAGGTGTCTAGGGTGAGGCACCTTTCGCTATTCGAGAGGGCGCCTGCGGCCTACGGAAGTGGTGCAAACTTCTTGTCTTGAAGTTTGATTGGTCTTCCGCGTAAACCAAGATACTCAGTCTCTTTTCTCCACCGAATTTTCCTACTGAGTTCTCCTCATACTCTTATTCTTGACATCTCTGATTAGCATATAAATAGTCGCCTAGGCCATCTCTCCTTCGAATACCCTGGATCAGTTGGGGCTGGTCCCCGGCAGGTGGCGACCGAACAGGGACCTCAGGAGGCAATACTCAAAGAGCTGAGCAGACACGAACCACGCAATCAGCAGGCAATAAGCATGGAGCTCAGGAGTGACGAATCATGCTGCTCAACTGGCAATAATCAAGCACGTGACCAGGCAGGAATCACGCAGCTCAGCTGGCAATTGTCAAGCAGATGGGCCGGCAGGAATCACGCAGCTCAGCAGGCACTGATCACGTGACTCTGCAGGCACTGATCATGTGGCTGATCATGCACTGATCACGTGGCTATCATGCACTTATCACATGGCTGGTCATACACTGATCATATAGCTACCATGTACTGGTCACGTGAATGATCATACACCCATCAGGTGACTGATCATGCACTGATCACGTGGCTATCATGCACTGACCACGAGACTGAAAATGCACTGATCACGTCTAATCATGCACTGATCACATGACTGCCCATGCACTGATCACGTGGATGATCATACACTAATCATGTGACAGATCATGCACTGATCATGTGGCTGATCATGCACTGATACCGTGACTGAGCATGGACTGATCACATGACTATCATGTAGTGATCACGTGACTTAATGGCGCTGATCATGTGACTGATCATGCGCTGATCATGTTTGCTATCATACACTGATCATGTGCCTCTGGAGGCAATAAACAAAGAGCTGAGTAGGCACGAATCAAACAGTCAGCAGGCAATAATCATGGAACTCAGCTGTGAGGAATCATGCTGCTCAGCTGGCAATAATCAAGCAGCTGAGCAGGCAGGAATTACGCAGCACAGCTGGCAATTTTAAAGCAGATGACAGGCAGGAATCGTGCAGCTCAACTGGCAATTGTCAAGCAGATGAGCAGACAGGAATCACGCAGCTCAGCAGGCCCTGATCACGTGACTGAGCATGCACTGTTCACGTGGCTGATCATACACTTATCACGTGATTGATCATGCACTGATCACTTGGATATCATGCACTGATCACGTGGCTGATCATACACTGTTCACGTGTCTGACCATGCACTGATCACGTGGCTGATCATACACTGCTCACGTAACTGATCATGCACTGATCACGTGACTGACCATGCACTGATCACGTGACTGATCATGCACTGATGAGTTGGCAATCATGCACTGATTACTTGGCTGATCATACACTGATCACGTGACTGATCATGCACTGATCACGTGACTGACCATGCACTGATCACGTGACTGATCATGCACTGATGAGTTGGCAATCATGCACTGATTACTTGGCTGATCATACACTGATCACGTGACTGATAATGCCCTGATCATCTGGCTATCGTGCACTCATTACCTGGCTATCGTGCACTGATCACGTGGTTGATCATACACTGATCACGAGACTGATCTTGCACTGATCACGTCTGTATCATGCACTGATCACCTGATTGCCCATGCACTGATCACGTGGATAAACATACACTGATCATGTCACAGATCATGCAGTGATCACGAGGCTATCATGCACTGCTCACGTGGCTGATCATGCAATGATCACGTGGCTACCATGTACTGGTCACGTGACTGATCATGCACTGATCACGTAATTGATCATACACTGATCAGGTGACTAATCATGCACTGTTCACGAGACTGATCATGCACTGATCACGTGGATATCATGCACTGATCACGTGTTTGATCATACACTGTTCACGTGTCTGACCATGCACTGCTCACGTGGCTGATCATACACTGTTCACGTAACTGATCATGCACTGATCACGTGGATATCATGCACTGATCACGTGGCTGAACATGCACTGTTCACGTGGCTTATCACACACCTGTCACGTGACTGATCATGCACTGATCACGTGGCACTCATGCACTGATCACGTGGCTGATCATATTCTGCTCACGTAACTCATCATGCACACATCAGGTGGCTATCATGCACTTCTCACCTGGCTGGTCATGCAATGTTCACGTAGCTACCATATACTGGTCACGTGACTGATCACGCACTGATCACGTGGCAATCATGCACTGATCACGTGGCTGATCATATTCTGCTCGAGTAACTGATCATGCACACATCAGGTGGCTATCATGCACTTCTCACGTGGCTGATCATGCAATGATCACGTAGCAACCATGTACTGGTCACGTGACTGATCATGCACTGATCACGCAATTAATCCTGCACTGATCACCTGACTCATCATGCACTGATCACATGGCTATCATGCACTGCTAACGTGGCTGATCATGAAATGGTCACGCAGCTACCATGTACTGGTTACGTGACTGATCATGCACTGATCATGTGGCTGATCATGCACTGATCACGTGACTGATCATGCACTGATCACGTGGCTATCATGCACTGATCACTTGGCTGGTCATACACTGATCACGCAGCTCCCATGTACTGGTCACGTGACTGATCATGCACTGATGACGTAATTGATCATGCACTGATCATGTGGCTGATCATGCACTGATCACTTGACTGATCATGCACTGATCACGTGACTGATCATGCACTGATCACGTGGCTATCATGCACTGATCACATGGCTGGTCATACACTGATCACGTGCCTGGTCATGCACAGATTACATGACTGATCATGCACTGATCACGTCACTGATCATGCACTGACAACGTGGCTATCATGCACTACTCACGTGGCTGATCATGCAATGATCATGTAGCTACCATGTACCAGTCACTTGACTGATCATGCACTGATACCGTGACTGAGCATGGACTGATCACATGACTATCATGTAGTGATCATGTGACTTAATGGCGCTGACCATGTGACTGATCATGCGCTGAGCATGTTTGCTATCATACACTGATCATGTGCCTCTGGAGGCAATAAACAAAGAGCTGAGTAGGCATGAATCAAACAGTCAGCAGGCAATAATCATGGAACTCAGCTGTGAGGAATCATGCTGCTCAGCTGGCAATAATCAAGCAGCTGAGCAGGCAGGAATTACACAGCACAGCTGGCAATTGTCAAGCAGATGACAGGCAGGAATCATGCAGCTCAGCTGGCAATTGTCAAGCAGATGAGCAGACAGTAATCACGCAGCTCAGCAGGCCCTGATCACGTGACTGAGCATGCACTGTTCACCTGGCTGATCATACACTGATCACGTGATTGATCAAGCATTGATCACTTGGATATCATGCACTGATCACGTGGCTAATCATACACTGTTCACGTGTCTGACCATGCACTGATCACGTGGCTGATCATACACTGCTCACGTAACTGATCATGCACTGATCACGTAATTGATCATGCACTGATCACGTGGCTGATCATGCACTGAACACGTGACTGATCATGCACTGATCACGTGACTGATCATGCACTGATCACGTGGCTATCATGCACTGCTCACGTGGCTGATCAGGCAGTGATCACGCAGCTACCATGTACTGGTCACATGACTGATCATGCACTGATCACGTAATTGATCATGCACTGATCACCTGGTTCATCATGCATTCATCATGTGACTGATCATGTGCTGATCATGTTTGGTGTCACACACTGATCATGTGCATCTGGAGGCAATGAACAAAGAGCTGAGTAGGCAGGGATCAGTCAGCAGGCTATAATCATGGAACTCAGCTGAGAAATCATGCTGCTCAGCTGGAAATGATCAAGTAGATGAGCAGGCAGGAATTATGCAGCACAGGTGGCAATAGTCAAGGAGATGACAGGCAGGAATCGTACAGCTCAGCTGGCAATTGTCAAGCATAGGAGCAGACAGTAATCACGCAGCTCAGCAGGCCCTGATCACGTGACTGAGCATGCACTGTTCACGTCGCTGATCACACACTATCACGTGAATGATCATGCACTGATCACGTGGCTCTCATGCACTGATCACGTGATTGCGCATGCACTGCTCACGTGGCTATCATGCACTGATGACGTGGCTGATCATGCACTTATCATGTGACTGATCATGCACTGATCACGTAGCTATCTTGCACTGATCACTTGGCTGATCATACACTCATCACGGGACTGATCGTGCACTGATTACGGCGCTATCATGCATTGACTACATGACTCACATGCACTGATCACGTGGATGATCATGCACTGATCACGTGACTGACCATGCACTGATCACGTGACTGATTATGCACTGATCACGTGGCTGATCATGCACTGATCACGTGGCTATCATGCACTGCTCACGTAGCTGATCATGCAATGATCACGTAGCTACCATATACTGGTCACGTGACTGATCATGCACTGATCACGTAATTGATCATGCACTGGTCATGTGGCTGATCCTGCACTGATCACGTGACTGATCATACACTGATCACGTTACTGATCATTCACTGATCACGTGACTGATCATGCACTGATCACTTGGCTATTATGCAGTGATCACGTGGCTATCATGCACAGATCACATGGCTGATCATGCAATGATCACGTAGCTACCATATACTGGTCACGTGACTGATCATGCACTGATCACGTGGCTGATCATGCACTGATCAGGTGACTGATCATGCACTGTTCCCGAGACTCATCATGCACTGATCACGTGGATATCATGCAATGATCACGTGTTTGATCATACACTGTTCACGTGTCTGACCATGCACTGCTCACGTGGCTGATCATACACTGTTCACGTAACTGATCATGCACTGATCACGTGGCACTCATGCACTGATCACGTGGCTGATCGTACTCTGCTCACGTAACTGATCATGCACACATCAGGTGGCTATCATGCACTTCTCACCTGGCTGGTCATGCTGTGTTCACGTAGCTACCATATACTGGTCATGTGACTCATCATGCTCAGATCACGTAAATGATCATGCACTGTTCACGTGACTGATCATGTACTGAATACGTGACTGATCATGCACTGATCACGTGGCTATCATGCACTGCTCACGTGGCTGATCATGCAATGATCACGTAGCAACCATGTACTGGTCACGTGACTGATCATGCACTGATCACGTAATTAATCCTGCACTGATCACCTGACTCATCATGCACTGATCACGTGGCTGATCACACACGTATCAAGTGACTGATCATGCACTGATCACGTGGCTGATCACACACGTATCACATGACTGATCATGCACTGATCACGTGGCTATCATGCACTGATCACGTGGCTGATCATGCAATGAACACGTAGCTACCATGTACTGGTCACGTGACTGATCATGCACTGATCACGTAATTGATCATGCACTGATCACGTGGCTGATCATGCACTGAACACGTGAATAATCATGCGCTGATCACGTGACAGATCATGCACTGCTAACTTGGCTGATCATGCAATGATCACGCAGCTACCATGTACCGGTCACGTGACTGATCATGCACTGATGACGTAATTGATCATGCACTGATCACGTGGCTGATCATGCACTGATCACGTGGCTATCATACACTTATCACATGGCTGGTCATACACTGATCATATAGCTACCATGTACCGGTCACGTGAATGATCATACACCCATCAGGTGACTGATCATGCACTGATCACGTGGCTATCATGCACTGACCACGAGACTGAAAATGCACTGATCACGTCTAATCATGCACTGATCACATGACTGCCCATGCACTGATCACGTGGATGATCATACACTAATCATGTGACAGATCATGCACTGATCACGTGGCTGATCATGCACTGATACCGTGACTGAGCATGGACTGATCACATGACTATCATGTAGTGATCACATGACTCAGTGGCACTGATCATATGACTGATCATGCGCTGATCATGTTTGCTATCATACACTGATCATGTGCCTCTGGAGGCAATAAACAAAGAGCTGAGTAGGCACGAATCAAACAGTCAGCAGGCAATAATCATGGAACTCAGCTGTGAGGAATCATGCTGCTCAGCTGGCAATAAACAAGCAGCTGAGCAGGCAGGAATTACGCAGCACAGCTGGCAATTGTCAAGCAGATGACAGGCAGGAATCGTGCAGCTCAGCTGGCAATTGTCAAGCAGATGAGCAGACAGGAATCACGCAGCTCAGCAGGCCCTGATCACGTGACTGAGCATGCACTGTTCACGTGGCTGATCATACACTTATCACGTGATTGATCATGCACTGATCACTTGGATATCATGCATTGATCACGTGGCTGATCATACACTGCTCACGTAACTGATCATGCACTGATTACGTGGCTATCATGCACTGATCACGTGACTGATCATGCACTGATGAGTTGACAATCATGCACTGATTACTTGGCTGATCATACACTGATCACGTGACTGATAATGCACTGATCATCTGGCTATCGTGCCCTCATTACCTGGCTATCGTGCACTGATCACGTGGTTGACCATACACTGATCACGAGACTGATCTTGCACTGATCACGTCTGTATCATGCACTGATCCCCTGACTGCCCATGCACTGATCACGTGGATAAACATACACTGATCATGTCACAGATCATGCAGTGATCACGTGGTTATCATGCACTGCTCACGTGGCTGATCACGCAATGATCACGTAGCTACAATGTACTGGTCACGTGAGTGATCATGCATGGATCACGTAATTGATCATACACTGATCAGGTGACTTATCAGGCACTGTTCACGTGACTGATCATGCACTGATCACGTGACTGATCATACACTGATCACGTGGCTATCATGCACTGATCACATGGCTCATCATGCACTGATCACGTGTTTATCAGGCAATGATCAGTGACTGACAGGCGCTGATCATGGGACTGTGCACGCACTGATCACGTGGTTATCATGCACTGATCACGTGACTGCGCATGCACTGATGACGTGGCTGTTCGGGCACTGATCACGTGTTTATCAGGCAGTGATCACGTGACTGAGAGGCGCTGATCACGTGACTGTGCCTTCAGTGATCACGTGGCTGAGCAGGCACTGATATCGTGACTGAGCATGCACTGATCATGTGCCTGGAGCCGGGGAGGCATTCCATTCTGGACAAAGGTCATGAGGAAGGAGGCTCTGCATACGCAAATGCGGGATCGAGCCTCAGGAGTCCACCCGGATGTTCTCGAGCATCTCCCCCCCAAAAAAAAACCGGAGTCTGCCTACTGTATTGCTTTGTGCTCTCACCTCTGATTTCACTGGGGGCTGTCCCCCACCACCATCTCGCTCTCTCTGTCAAAGAGTTAACTTAGAGCTCCAATTCATAAAGTTCCTTGTCATTCTTCCCTTTAACTTCCAGCTGAGTCTCCATCTGGAGCGCGGAACCCACCACGCTTACTAATTATGCCTGGGCTGCTAAGACCCACTCGAGAAGGTGTCTAGGGTGAGGCACCTTTCTCTATTCGAGAGGGCGCCTGCGGCCTACGTAAGTGGTGCAAACTTCTTGTCTTGAAGTTTGATTGGTCTTCCGCGTAAACCAAGCTACTCAGTCTCTTTTCTCCACCGAATTTTCCTACTGAGCTCTCCTCATACTATTATTCTTGACAGCTCTGATTAGCCTATAAATAGTCGCCTAGGCCATCTCTCCTTCGAATACCCTGGATCAGTTGGGGCTTGTCCCCGGCAGGTGGCGACCGAACAGGGACCTCAGGAGGCAATACTCAAAGAGCTGAGCAGACACGAACCACGCAATCAGCAGGCAATAAGCGTGGAGCTCAGCAGTGACGAATCATGCTGCTCAACTGGCAATAATCAAGCACGTGACCAGGCAGGAATCACGCAGCTCAGCTGGCAATTGTCAAGCAGATGAGCCGACAGGAATCACGCAGCTCAGATGGCAATTGTCATGCAGATGAGCCGGCAGGAATCACGCAGCTCAGCAGGCCCTGATCACGTGACTCTGCAGGCACTGATCACGTGGCTGATCAAGTACAGATCACGTGACTGAGCATGCACTGATCACGTGGCTATCATGCACTGATGACGTGACTGCGCATGCACTGATGACGTGGCTGATCGGGCACTGATCACATGGCTCATCATGCACTTATCACGTGTTTATCAGGCAATGATCAGTGACTGACAGGCGCTGATCATGGGAATGTGCACGCACTGATCACGTGGCTATCATGCACTGATCACGTGACTGCGGATGCACTGATGACGTGGGTGTTGGGGCACTGATCACGTGTTTATCAGGCAGTGATCAGTGACTGACAGGCGCTGATCAGGGGACTGTGCACGCACTGATCAGGTGGCTGATCAGGAACTGACCACCTGACTGCGCATGCAGTGATCACGTGGCTGGTCGTTCACTGATCACGTGTTTATCATACGGTGATCACGTGACTGAGAGGCGCTGATCACGTGACTGTGCCGTCAGTGATCACGTGGCTGAGCAGGCACTGATATCGTGACTGAGCATGCACTGTTCATGTGCCGGGAGCCGGGGAGGCATTCCACTCTGGACAAAGGTCATGAGGAAGGAGGCTCGGCATATGCAAATGCGGGATCGAGCCTCAGGAGTCCACCCGGATATTCTCGAGCATCTCCCCCCCAAAAAAACCAGAGTCTGCCTACTGTATTGCTTTGTGCTCTCACCTCTGATTTCACTGGGGGCTGTCCCCCACCACCATCTCGCTCTCTCTGTCAAAGAGTTAACTTACAGCTCCAATTCATAAAGTTCCTTGTCATTCTTCCCTTTAACTTCCAGCTGAGTCTCCATCTGGAGCGCGGAACCCACCACGCTTACTAATTATGCCTGGGCTGCTAAGACCCACTCGAGAAGGTGTCTAGGGTGAGGCACCTTTCGCTATTCGAGAGGGCGCCTGCGGCCTACGTAAGTGGTGCAAACTTCTTGTCTTGAAGTTTGATTGGTCTTCCGCGTAAACCAAGCTACTCAGTCTCTTTTCTCCACCGAATTTTCCTACTGAGGTCTCCTCATACTATTATTCTTGACAGCTCTGATTAGCCTATAAATAGTCGCCTAGGCCATCTCTCCTTCGAATACCCTGGATCAGTTGGGGCTTGTCCACGGAAGGTGGCGACCGAACAGCGACCTCAGGAGGCAATACTCAAAGAGCTGAGCAGACACGAACCACGCAATCAGCAGGCAATAAGCGTGAAGCTCAGCAGTGACGAATCATGCTGCTCAACTGGCAATAATCAAGCAGGTGACCAGGCAGGAATCACGCAGCTCAGCTGGCAATTGTCAAGCAGATGAGCCGAGAGGAACCACGCAGCTCAGCTGGCAATTGTCATGCAGATGAGCCGGCAGGAATCACGCAGCTCAGCAGGCCCTGATCACGTGACTCTGCAGGCACTGATCACGTGGCTGATCAAGTACAGATCACGTGACTGAGCATGCACTGATCACGTGGCTATCATGCACTGATGACGTGACTGCGCAAGCACTGATGACGAGGCTGTTCGGGCACTGATCACGTGTTTATCAGGCAGTGACCAGTGACTGAGAGGCGCTGATCAGGGGACGGTGCACGCACTGATCAGGTGGCTGATCAGGAACTGACCACCTGACCGGGCATGCAGTGATCACGTGGCTTGTCGTTCAGTGATCACGTGTTTATCATACGGTGATCAAGTGACCGAGAGGCGCTGATCACGTGACTGTGCCGTCAGTGATCACGTGGCTGAGCAGGCACTGATATCGTGACTGAGCATGCACTGATCATGTGCCGGGAGCCGGGGAGGCATTCCACTCTGGACAAATGTCATGAGGAAGGAGGCTCGGCATACGCAAATGCGGGATCGAGCCTCAGGAGTCCACCTGGATATTCTTGAGCATCTGCCCCCCAAAAAAACCGGAGTCTGCCTACTGTATTGCTTTGTGCTCTCACCTCTGATTTCACTGGGGGCTGTCCCCCACCACCATCTCGCTCTCTCTGTCAAAGAGTTAACTTACAGCTCCAATTCATAAAGTTCCTTTTCATTCTTCCCTTTAACTTCCAGCTGAGTCTCCATCTGGAGCGCGGAACCCACCACGCTTACTAATTATGCCTGGGCTGCTAAGACCCACTCGAGAAGGTGTCTAGGGTGAGGCACCTTTCGCTATTCGAGAGGGCGCCTGCGGCCTACGTAAGTGGTGCAAACTTCTTGTCTTGAAGTTTGATTGGTCTTCCGCGTAAACCAAGCTACTCAGTCTCTTTTCTCCACCGAATTTTCCTACTGAGCTCTCCTCATACTATTATTCTTGACAGCTCTGATTAGCCTATAAATAGTCGCCTAGGCCATCTCTCCTTCGAATACCCTGGATCAGTTGGGGCTTGTCCCCGGCAGGTGGCGACCGAACAGGGACCTCAGGAGGCGATACTCAAAGAGCTGAGCAGACACGAACCACGCAATCAGCAGGCAATAAGCGTGGAGCTCAGCAGTGACGAATCATGCTGCTCAACTGGCAATAATCAAGCAGGTGACCAGGCAGGAATCACGCAGCTCAGATGGCAATTGTCATGCAGATGAGCCGGCAGGAATCACGCAGCTCAGCAGGCCCTGATCACGTGACTCTGCAGGCACTGATCACGTGGCTGATCAAGTACAGATCACGTGACTGAGCATGCACTGATCACGTGGCTATCATGCACTGATGACGTGACTGCGCATGCACTGATGACGTGGCTGATCAGGCACTGATCACATGGCTCATCATGCACTGATCACGTGTTTATCAGGCAATGATCAGTGACTGACAGGCGCTGATCATGGGAATGTGCACGCACTGATCATGTGGCTATCATGCACTGATCACGTGACTGCGCATGCACTGATGACGTGGCTGTTCGGGCACTGATCACGTGTTTATCAGGCAGTGATCAGTGACTGACAGGCGCTGATCAGGGGACTGTGCACGCACTGATCAGGTGGCTGATCAGGAACTGACCACCTGACGGCGCATGCAGTGATCACGTGGCTGGTCGTTCACTGATCACGTGTTTATCATACGGTGATCACGTGACTGAGAGGCGCTGATCACGTGACTGTGCCGTCAGTGATCACGTGGTTGAGCAGGCACTGATATCGTGACTGAGCATGCACTGATCATGTGCCGGGAGCCGGGAGGCATTCCACTCTGGACAAAGGTCATGAGGAAGGAGGCTCGGCATACCCAAATGCGGGATCGAGCCTCAGGAGTCCACCCGGATATTCTCGAGCATCTCCCCCAAAAAAACCAGAGTCTGCCTACTGTATTGCTTTGTGCTCTCACCTCTGATTTCACTGGGGGCTGTCCCCCACCACCATCTCACTCTCTCTGTCAAAGAGTTAACTTACAGCTCCAATTCATAAAGTTCCTTGTCATTCTTCCCTTTAACTTCCAGCTGAGTCTCCATCTGGAGCGCGGAACCCACCACGCTTACTAATTATGCCTGGGCTGCTAAAACCCACTCGAGAAGGTGTCTAGGGTGAGGCACCTTTCGCTATTCGAGAGGCGCCTGCGGCCTACGTAAGTGGTGCAAACTTCTTGTCTTGAAGTTTGATTGGTCTTCCGCGTAAACCAAGCTACTCAGTCTCTTTTCTCCACCGAATTTTCCTACTGAGCTCTCCTCATACTATTATTCTTGACATCTCTGATTAGCCTATAAATAGTCGCCTAGGCCATCTCTCCTTCGAATACCCTGGATCAGTTGGGGCTTGTCCCCGGCAGGTGGCGACCGAACAGGGACCTCAGGAGGCGATACTCAAAGAGCTGAGCAGACACGAACCACGCAATCAGCAGGCAATAAGCGTGGAGCTCAGCAGTGACAAATCATGCTGCTCAACTGGCAATAATCAAGCAGGTGACCAGGCAGGAATCACGCAGCTCAGCTGGCAATAGTCAAGCAGATGAGCCGACAGGAATCACGCAGCTCAGATGGCAATTGTCATGCAGATGAGCCGGCAGGAATCACGCAGCTCAGCAGGCCCTGATCACGTGACTCTGCAGGCACTGATCACGTGGCTGATCAAGTACAGATCACGTGACTGAGCATGCACTGATCACGTGGCTATCATGCACTGATGACGTGACTGCGCAAGCACTGATGACGAGGCTGTTCGGGCACTGATCACGTGTTTATCAGGCAGTGACCAGTGACTGACAGGCGCTGATCAGGGGACGGTGCACGCACTGATCAGGTGGCTGATCAGGAACTGACCACCTGACCGGGCATGCAGTGATCACGTGGCTTGTCGTTCAGTGATCACGTGTTTATCATACGGTGATCAAGTGACCGAGAGGCGCTGATCACGTGACAGTGCCGTCAGTGATCACGTGGCTGAGCAGGCACTGATATCGTGACTGAGCATGCACTGATCATGTGCCGGGAGCCGGGGAGGCATTCCACTCTGGACAAAGGTCATGAGGAAGGAGGCTCGGCATACGCAAATGCGGGATCGAGCCTCAGGAGTCCACCTGGATATTCTCGAGCATCTCCCCCCCAAAAAAACCAGAGTCTGCCTACTGTATTGCTTTGTGCTCTCACCTCTGATTTCACTGGGGGCTGTCCCCCACCACCATCTCGCTCTCTCTGTCAAAGAGTTAACTTACAGCTCCAATTCATAAAGTTCCTTGTCATTCTTCCCTTTAACTTCCAGCTGAGTCTCCATCTGGAGCGCGGAACCCACCACGCTTACTAATTATGCCTGGGCTGCTAAGACCCACTCGAGAAGGTGTCTAGGGTGAGGCACCTTTCGCTATTCGAGAGGGCGCCTGCGACCTACGTAAGTGGTGCAAACTTCTTGTCTTGAAGTTTGATTGGTCTTCCGCGTAAACCAAGCTACTCAGTCTCTTTTCTCCACCGAATTTTCCTACTGAGCTCTCCTCATACTATTATTCTTGACAGCTCTGATTAGCCTATAAATAGTCGCCTAGGCCATCTCTCCTTCGAATACCCTGGATCAGTTGGGGCTTGTCCCCGGCAGGTGGCGACTGTACAGGGACCTCAGGAGGCGATACTCAAAGAGCTGAGCAGACACGAACCACGCAATCAGCAGGCAATAAGCGTGGAGCTCAGCAGTGACGAATCATGCTGTTCAACTGGCAATAATCAAGCAGGTGACCAGGCAGGAATCACGCAGCTCAGCTGGCAATTGTCAAGCAGATGAGCCGACAGGAATCACGCAGCTCAGATGGCAATTGTCATGCAGATGAGCCAGCAGGAATCACGCAGCTCAGCAGGCCCTGATCACGTGACTGAGCATGCACTGTTCACGTCGCTGATCACACACCTATCACGTGAATGATCATGCACTGATCACGTGGCTCTCATGCACTGATCACGTGATTGCGCATGCACTGCTCACGTGGCTGATCATGCACTGATGACGTGGCTGATCATGCACTTATCATGTGACTGATCATGCACTGATCACGTAGCTATCTTGCACTGATCACTTGGCTGATCATACACTCATCACGGGACTGATCGTGCACTGATTACGGCGCTATCATGCATTGACTACATGACTCACATGCACTGATCACGTGGATGATCATGCACTGATCACGTGACTGACCATGCACTGATCACGTGACTGATTATGCACTGATCACGTGGCTGATCATGCACTGATCACGTGGCTATCATGCACTGCTCACGTAGCTGATCATGCAATGATCACGTAGCTACCATATACTGGTCACGTGACTGATCATGCACTGATCACGTAATTGATCATGCACTGGGCATGTGGCTGATCCTGCACTGATCACGTGACTGATCATACACTGATCACGTTACTGATCATTCACTGATGACGTGACTGATCATGCACTGATCACTTGGCTATTATGCAGTGATCACGTGGCTATCATGCACAGATCACATGGCTGATCATGCAATGATCACGTAGCTACCATATACTGGTCACGTGACTGATCATGCACTGATCACGTGGCTGATCATGCACTGATCAGGTGACTGATCATGCACTGTTCACGAGACTCATCATGCACTGATCACGTGGATATCATGCACTGATCACGTGTTTGATCATACACTGTTCACGTGTCTGACCATGCACTGCTCACGTGGCTGATCATACACTGTTCACGTGACTGATCATGCACTGATCACGTGGCACTCATGCACTGATCACGTGGCTGATCGTACTCTGCTCACGTAACTGATCATGCACACATCAGGTGGCTATCATGCACTTCTCACCTGGCTGGTCATGCTGTGTTCACGTAGCTACCATATACTGGTCATGTGACTCATCATGCTCAGATCACGTAAATGATCATGCACTGTTCACGTGACTGATCATGTACTGAATACGTGACTGATCATGCACTGATCACGTGGCTATCATGCACTGATCACGTGGCTGATCATGCAATGATCACGTAGCAACCATGTACTGGTCACGTGACTAATCATGCACTGATCACGTAATTAATCCTGCACTGATCACCTGACTCATCATGCACTGATCACGTGGCTGATCACACACGTATCAAGTGACTGATCATGCACTGATCACGTGGCTGATCACACACGTATCACATGACTGATCATGCACTGATCACGTGGCTATCATGCACTGATCACGTGGCTGATCATGCAATGAACACGTAGCTACCATGTACTAGTCACGTGACTGATCATGCACTGATCACGTAATTGATCATGCACTGATCACGTGGCTGATCATGCACTGAACACGTGAATAATCATGCGCTGATCACGTGACAGATCATGCACTGCTAACTTGGCTGATCATGCAATGATCACGCAGCTACCATGTACCGGTCACGTGACTGATCATGCACTGATGACGTAATTGATCATGCACTGATCACGTGGCTGATCATGCACTGATCACGTGGCTATCATACACTTATCACATGGCTGGTCATACACTGATCATATAGCTACCATGTACCGGTCACGTGAATGATCATACACCCATCAGGTGACTGATCATGCACTGATCACGTGGCTATCATGCACTGACCACGAGACTGAAAATGCACTGATCACGTCTAATCATGCACTGATCACATGACTGCCCATGCACTGATCACGTGGATGATCATACACTAATCATGTGACAGATCATGCACTGATCACGTGGCTGATCATGCACTGATACCGTGACTGAGCATGGACTGATCACATGACTATCATGTAGTGATCACATGACTCAGTGGCACTGATCATATGACTGATCATGCGCTGATCATGTTTGCTATCATACACTGATCATGTGCCTCTGGAGGCAATAAACAAAGAGCTGAGTAGGCACGAATCAAACAGTCAGCAGGCAATAATCATGGAACTCAGCTGTGAGGAATCATGCTGCTCAGCTGGCAATAAACAAGCAGCTGAGCAGGCAGGAATTACGCAGCACAGCTGGCAATTGTCAAGCAGATGACAGGCAGGAATCGTGCAGCTCAGCTGGCAATTGTCAAGCAGATGAGCAGACAGGAATCACGCAGCTCAGCAGGCCCTGATCACGTGACTGAGCATGCACTGTTCACGTGGCTGATCATACACTTATCACGTGATTGATCATGCACTGATCACTTGGATATCATGCATTGATCACGTGGCTGATCATACACTGCTCACGTAACTGATCATGCACTGATTACGTGGCTGATCATGCACTGATCACGTGACTGATCATGCACTGATGAGTTGACAATCATGCACTGATTACTTGGCTGATCATACACTGATCACGTGACTGATAATGCACTGATCATCTGGCTATCGTGCCCTCATTACCTGGCTATCGTGCACTGATCACGTGGTTGACCATACACTGATCACGAGACTGATCTTGCACTGATCACGTCTGTATCATGCACTGATCCCCTGACTGCCCATGCACTGATCACGTGGATAAACATACACTGATCATGTCACAGATCATGCAGTGATCACGTGGTTATCATGCACTGCTCACGTGGCTGATCATGCAATGATCACGTAGCTGACAATGTACTGGTCACGTGAGTGATCATGCATGGATCACGTAATTGATCATACACTGATCAGGTGACTTATCAGGCACTGTTCACGTGACTGATCATGCACTGATCACGTGACTGATCATACACTGATCACGTGGCTATCATGCACTGATCACATGGCTGATCATGCACTGATCACGTGTTTATCAGGCAATGATCAGTGACTGACAGGCGCTGATCATGGGACTGTGCACGCACTGATCACGTGGTTGATCATGCACTGATCCCGTGACTGCGCATGCACTGATGACGTGGCTGTTCGGGCACTGATCACGTGTTTATCAGGCAGTGATCACGTGACTGAGAGGCGCTGATCACGTGACTGTGCCTTCAGTGATCACGTGGCTGAGCAGGCACTGATATCGTGACTGAGCATGCACTGATCATGTGCCTGGAGCCGGGGAGGCATTCCATTCTGGACAAAGGTCATGAGGAAGGAGGCTCTGCATACGCAAATGCGGGATCGAGCCTCAGGAGTCCACCCGGATGTTCTCGAGCATCTCCCCCCAAAAAAACCGGAGTCTGCCTACTGTATTGCTTTGTGCTCTCACCTCTGATTTCACTGGGGGCTGTCCCCCACCACCATCTCGCTCTCTCTGTCAAAGAGTTAACTTAGAGCTCCAATTCATAAAGTTCCTTGTCATTCTTCCCTTTAACTTCCAGCTGAGTCTCCATCTGGAGCGCGGAACCCACCACGCTTACTAATTATGCCTGGGCTGCTAAGACCCACTCGAGAAGGTGTCTAGGGTGAGGCACCTTTCTCTATTCGAGAGGGCGCCTGCGGCCTACGTAAGTGGTGCAAACTTCTTGTCTTGAAGTTTGATTGGTCTTCCGCGTAAACCAAGCTACTCAGTCTCTTTTCTCCATCGAATTTTCCTACTGAGCTCTCCTCATACTATTATTCTTGACATCTCTGATTAGCATATAAAGAGTCGCCTAGGCCATCTCTCCTTCGAATACCCTGGATCAGTTGGGGCTGGTCCCCGGCAGGTGGCAACCGAACAGGGACATCAGGAGGCAATACTCAAAGAGCTGAGCAGACACGAACCACGCAATCAGCAGGCAGTAAGAATGGAGCTCAGCAGTGACGAATCATGCTGCTCAACTGGCAATAATCAAGCACGTGACCAGGCAGGAATCACGCAGCTCACCTGGCAATTGTCAAGCAGATGACCCGACAGGAATCACGCAGCTCAGATGGCAATGGTCATGCAGATGAGCCGGCAGGAATCACGCAGCTCAGCAGGCCCTGATCACGTGACTCTGCAGGCACTGATCACGTGGCTGATCAAGTACAGATCACGTGACTGAGCATGCACTGATCACGTGGCTATCATGCACTGATGACGTGACTGCGCATGCACTGATGACGTGGCTGATCGGGCACTGATCACATGGCTCATCATGCACTGATCACGTGTTTATCAGGCAGTGATCAGTGACTGACAGGCGCTGATCAGGGGACTGTGCACGCACTGATCAGGTGGCTGATCAGGAACTGACCACCTGACCTCGCATGCAGTGATCACGTGGCTGGTCGTTCACTGATCACGTGTTTATCATACGGTGATCACGTGACTGAGAGGCGCTGATCACGTGACTGTGCCGTCAGTGATCACGTGGCTGAGCAGGCACTGATATCGTGACTGAGCATGCACTGATCATGTGCCGGGAGCCGGGGAGGCATTCCACTCTGGACAAAGGTCATGAGGAAGGAGGCTCGGCATACGCAAATGCGGGATCGAGCCTCAGGAGTCCACCCGGATATTCTCGAGCATCTCCCCCCAAAAAAACCGGTGTCGGCCTACTGTATTGCTTTGTGCTCTCACCTCTGATTTCACTGGGGGCTGTCCCCCACCACCATCTCGCTCTCTCTGTCAAAAAGTAAACTTACAGCTCCAACTCATAAAGTTCCTTGTCATTCTTCCCTTTAACTTCCAGCTGAGTCTCCATTTGGAGTGCGGAACCCACCACGCTGACTAATTATGCCTGGGCTGCTAAGACCCACTCGAGAAGGTGTCTAGGGTGAGGCACCTTTCGCTATTCGAGAGGGCGCCTGCGGCCTACGTAAGTGGTGCAAACTTCTTGTCTTGAAGTTTGATTGGTCTTCCGCGTAAACCAAGCTACTCAGTCTCTTTTCTCCACCGAATTTTCCTACTGAGCTCTCCTCATACTATTATTCTTGACATCTCTGATTAGCATATAAATAATCGCCTAGGCCATCTCTCCTTCGAATACCCTGGATCAGTTGGGGCTGGTCCCCGGCAGGTGGCGACCGAACAGGGACCTCAGGAGGCAATACTCAAAGAGCTGAGCAGACACGAACCACGCAATCAGCAGGCAATAAGCATGGAGCTCAGCAGTGACGAATCATGCTGCTCAACTGGCAATAATCAAGCACGTGACCAGGCAGGAATCACGCAGCTCAGCTGGCAATTGTCAAGCAGATGATCCGACAGGAATCACGCAACTCAGCTGGCAATTGTCATGCAGATGAGCCGGCAGGAATCACACAGCTCAGCAGGCCCTGATCACGTGACTCTGCAGGCACTGATCACGTGGCTGATCAGGCACTGATCACATGGCTCATCATGCACTGATCACGTGTTTATCAGGCAATGATCAGTGACTGACAGGCGCTGATCATGGGACTGTGCACGCACTGATCACGTGGCTATCATGCACTGATCACGTGACTGCGCATGCACTGATGGCGTGGCTGTTCGGGCACTGATCACGTGTTTATCAGGCAGTGATCAGTGACTGACAGGCTCTGTTCAGGGGACTGTGCACGCACTGATCAGGTGGCTGATCAGGAACTGACCACCTGACCGCGCATGCAGTGATCAGGTGGCTGGTCGTTCACTGTTCACGTGTTTATCATACGGTGATCACGTGACTGAGAGGCGCTGATCACGTGACTGTGCCGTCAGTGATCACGTGGCTGAGCAGGCACTGATATCGTGACTGAGCATGCACTAATCATGTGCCGGGAGCCGGGGAGGCATTCCACTCTGGACAAAGGTCATGAGGAAGGAGGCTCGGCATACGCAAAGGCGGGATCGAGCCTCAGGAGTCCACCCGGATATTCTCGAGCATCTCCCCCCCAAAAAAACCAGAGTCTGCCTACTGTATTGCTTTGTGCTCTCACCTCTGATTTCACTGGGGGCTGTCCCCCACCACCATCTCGCTCTCTCTGTCAAAGAGTTAACTTACAGCTCCAATTCATAAAGTTCCTTGTCATTCTTCCCTTTAACTTCCAGCTGAGTCTCCATCTGGAGCGCGGAACCCACCACGCTTACTAATTATGCCTGGGCTGCTAAGACCCACTCGAGAAGGTGTCTAGGGTAAGGCACCTTTCGCTATTCGAGAGGGCGCCTGCGGCCTACGTAAGTGGTGCAAACTTCTTGTCTTGAAGTTTGATTGGTCTTCCGCGTAAACCAAGCTACTCAGTCTCTTTTCTCCACCGAATTTTCCTACTGAGCTCTCCTCATACTATTATTCTTGACATCTCTGATTAGCCTATAAATAGTCGCCTAGGCCATCTCTCCTTCGAGTACCCTGGATCACTTGGGGTTGGTCCCAGGCAGGTGGCGACCGAACAGGGACCTCAGGAGGCCATACTCAAAGAGCTGAGCAGACACGAACCACGCAATCAGCAGGCAATAAGCATGGAGCTCAGCAGTGACGAATCATGCTGCTCAACTGGCAATAATCAAGCACGTGACCAGGCAGGAATCACGCAGCTCAGCTGGCAATTGTCAAGCAGATGAGCCGAAAGGAATCACGCAGCTCAGCTGGCAATTGTCATGCAGATGAGCCGGCAGGAATCACGCAGCTCAGCAGGCCCTGATCACGTGGCTCATCATGCACTGATCACGGGTTTATCAGGCAGTGATCACGTGACTGAGAGGTGCTGATCAGGGGACTGTGCATGGACTGATCAGGTGGCTGATCAGGAACTGACCACCTGACAGCGCATGCAGTGATCACGTGGCTGGTCGTTCACTGATCACGTGTTTATCAGGCAATGATCAGTGACTGAGAGGCGCTGATCATGGGACTGTGCACGCACTGATCACGTGGCTATCATGCACTGATCACGTGACTGCGCATGCACTGAAGACGTGGCTGTTCGGGCACTGATCACGTGTTTATCAGGCAGTGATCAGTGACTGACAGGCGCTGATCAGGGGACTGTGCACGCACTGATCAGGTGGCTGATCAGGAACTGACCACCTGACGTCGCATGCAGTGATCACGTGGCTGGTCGTTCACTGATCACGTGTTTATCATACGGTGATCACGTGACCGAGAGGCGCTGATCACGTGACTGTGCCGTCAGTGATCACGTGGCTGAGCAGGCACTGATATCGTGACTGAGCATGCACTGATCATGTGCCGGGAGCCGGGGAGGCATTCCACTCTGGACAAAGGTCATGAGGAAGGAGGCTCGGCATACGCAAATGCGGGATCGAGCCTCAGGAGTCCACCCGGATATTCTCGAGGATCTCCCCCCCAAAAAACCAGATTCTGCCTACTGTTTTGCTTTGTGCTCTCACCTCTGATTTCACTGGGGGCTGTCCCCCACCACCATCTCGCTCTCTCTGTCAAAGAGTTAACTTACAGCTCCAATTCATAAAGTTCCTTGTCATTCTTCCCTTTAACTTCCAGCTGAGTCTCCATCTGGAGCGCGGAACCCACCACGCTTACTAATTATGCCTGGGCTGCTAAGACCCACTCGAGAAGGTGTCTAGGGTGAGGCACCTTTCGCTATTCGAGAGGGCGCCTGCGGCCTACGTAAGTGGTGCAAACTTCTTGTCTTGAAGTTTGATTGGTCTTCCGCGTAAACCAAGCTACTCAGTCTCTTTTCTCCACCGAATTTTCCTACTGAGCTCTCCTCATACTATTATTCTTGACATCTCTGATTAGCATATAAATAGTCGCCTAGGCCATCTCTCCTACGAATACCCTGGATCAGTTGGGGCTGGTCCCCGGCAGATGGCGACCGAACAGGGACCTCAGGAGGCAATGCTCAAAGAGCTGAGCAGACACGAACCACTTAATCAGCAGGCAATAAGCATGGAGCTCAGCAGTGACGAATCATGCTGTTCAACTGGCAATAATCAAGCACGTGACCAGGCAGGAATCACGCAGCTCAGATGGCAATTGTAATGCAGATGATCCGGCAGGAATCACGCAGCTCAGCAGGCCCTGATCACGTGACTCTGCAGGCACTGGTCACGTGGCTGATCAAGTACAGATCACGTGACTGAGCATGCACTGATCACGTGGCTATCATGCACTGATGACGTGACTGCGCATGCACTGATGGCGTGGCTGATCAGGCACTGATCACATGGCTCATCATGCACTGATCACGTGTTTATCAGGCAATGATCAGGGACTGACAGGCGCTGATCATGGGACTGTGCACGCACTGATCACGTGGCTATCATGCACTGATCACGTGACTGCGCATGCACTGATGACGTGGCTGTTCGGGCACTGATCACGTGTTTATCAGGCAGTGATCAGTGACTGACAGGCGCTGATCAGGGGACTGTGCACGCACTGATCAGGTGGCTGATCAGGAACTGACCACCTGACCGCGCATGCAGTGATCACGTGGCTGGTCGTTCACTGATCACGTGTTTATCATACGGTGATCACGTGACTGAGAGGCGCTGATCACGTGACTGTGCCGTCAGTGATCACGTGGCTGAGCAGGCACTGATATCGTGACTGAGCATGCACTGATCATGTGCCGGGAGCCGGGGAGGCATTCCACTCTGGACAAAGGTCATGAGGAAGGAGGCTCGGCATACGCAAATGCGGGATCGAGCCTCAGGAGTCCACCCGGATATTCTCGAGCATCTCCCCCAAAAAAACCAGAGTCTGCCTACTGTATTGCTTTGTGCTCTCACCTCTGATTTCACTGGGGGCTGTCCCCCACCACCATCTCGCTCTCTCTGTCAAAGAGTTAACTTACAGCTCCAATTCATAAAGTTCCTTGTCATTCTTCCCTTTAACTTCCAGCTGAGTCTCCATCTGGAGCGCGGAACACACCACGCTTACTAATTATGCCTGGGCTGCTAAGACCCACTCGAGAAGGTGTCTAGGGTGAGGCACCTTTCGCTATTCGAGAGGGCGCCTGCGGCCTACGTAAGTGGTGCAAACTTCTTGTCTTGAAGTTTGATTGGTCTTCCGCGTAAACCAAGCTACTCAGTCTCATTTCTCCACCGAATTTTCCTACTGAGCTCTCCTCATACTATTATTCTTGACATCTCTGATTAGCATATAAATAGTCGCCTAGGCCATCTCTCCTTCGAATACCCTGGATCAGTTGGGGCTGGTCCCCGGTAGGTGGCGACCGAACAGGGACCTCAGGAGGCAATACTCAAAGAGCTGAGCAGACACGAACCATGCAATCAGCAGGCAATAAGCATGGAGCTCAGCAGTGACGAATCATGCTGCTCAACTGGCAATAATCAAGCACGTGACCAGGCAGGAATCACGCAGCTCAGCTGGCAATTGTCAAGCAGATGAGCCGACAGGAGTCACACAGCTCAGCTGGCAATTGTCATGCAGATGAGCCGGCAGGAATCACGCAGCTCAGCAGGCCCTGATCATGTGACTCTGCAGGCACTGATCACGTGGCTGATCAAGTCCAGATCACGTGACTGAGCATGCACTGATCACGTGGCTATCATGCACTGATGACGTGACTGCGCATGCACTGATGATGTGGCTGATCAGGCACGGATCACATGGCTCATCATACACTGATCACGTGTTTATCAGGCAATGATCAGTGACTGACAGGCGCTGATCATGGGACTGTGCACGCACTGATCACGTGGCTATCATGCACTGATCACGTGACTGCGCATGCACTGATGACGTGGCTGTTCGGGCACTGATCACGTGTTTATCAGGCAGTGATCAGTGACTGACAGGCGCTGATCAGGGGACTGTGCACGCACTGATCAGGTGGCTGATAAGGAATTGACCACCTGACTGCGCATGCAGTGATCACGTGGCTGGTCGTTCACTGATCACGTGTTTATCATACGGTGATCACGTGACTGAGAGGCGCTGATCACGTGACTGTGCCGTCAGTGATCACGTGGCTGAGCAGGCACTGATATCGTGACTGAGCATGCACTGATCATGTGCCGGGAGCCAGGGAGGCATTCCACTCTGGACAAAGGTCATGAGAAAGGAGGCTCGGCATACGCAAATGCGGGATCGAGCCTCAGGAGTCCACCCGGATATTCTCGAGCATCTCCCCCCCAAAAACCAGAGTCTGCCTACTGTATTGCTTTGTGCTCTCACCTCTGATTTCACTGGGGGCTGTCCCCCACCACCATCTCGCTCTCTCTGTCAAAGAGTTAACTTACCGCTCCAATTCATAAAGTTCCTTGTCATTCTTCCCTTTAACTTCCAGCTGAGTCTCCATCTGGAGCGCGGAACCCACCACGCTTACTAATTATGCCTGGGCTGCTAAGACCCACTCGAGAAGGTGTCTAGGGTGAGGCACCTTTCGCTATTCGAGAGGGCGCCTGCGGCCTACGTAAGTGGTGCAAACTTCTTGTCTTGAAGTTTGATTGGTCTTCCGCGTAAACCAAGCTACTCAGTCTCTTTTCTCCAACGAATTTTCCTACTGAGCTCTCCTCATACTATTATTCTTGACATCTCTGATTAGCATATAAATAGTCGCCTAGGCCATCTCTCCTTCGAATACCCTGGATCAGTTGGGGCTGGTCCCCGGCAGGTGGCGACCGAACAGGGACCTCAGGAGGCAATACTCAAAGAGCTGAGCAGACACGAACCACGCAATCAGCAGGCAATAAGCATGGAGCTCAGCAGTGACGAATCATGCTGCTCAACTTGCAATAATCAAGCACGTGACCAGGCAGGAATCACGCAGCTCAGCTGGCAATTGTCAAGCAGATGAGCCGGCAGGAATCACGCAGCTCAGCAGGCCCTGATCACGTGACTCTGCAGGCACTGATCACGTGGCTGATCAAGTCCAGATCACGTGACTGAGCATGCACTGATCACGTGGCTATCATGCACTGATGACGTGACTGCGCATGCACTGATGACGTGGCTGATCAGGCACTGATCACATGGCTCATCATGCACTGATCACGTGTTTATCAGGCAATGATCAGTGACTGACAGGCGCTGATCATGGGACTGTGCACGCACTGATCACGTGGCTATCATGCACTGATCACGTAACTGCGCATGCACTGATGACGTGGCTGTTCGGGCACTGATCACGTGTTTATCAGGCAGTGATCAGTGATTGACAGGCGCTGATCAGGGGACTGTGCACGCACTGATCAGGTGGCTGACCAGGAACTGACCACCTGACCGCGCATGCAGTGATCACGTGGCTGGTCGTTCACTGATCACGTGTTTATCATACGGTGATCACCTGACTAAGAGGCGCTGATCACGTGACTGTGCCGTCAGTGATCACGTGGCTGAGCAGGCACTGATAACGTGACTGAGCATGCACTGATCATGTGCCGGGAGCCGAGGAGGCATTCCACTCTGGACAAAGGTCATGAGGAAGGAGGCTCGGCATACGCAAATGCGGGATCGAGCCTCAGGAGTCCACCCGGATATTCTCGAGCATCTCCCCCCAAAAAACCAGAGTCTGCCTACTGTATTGCTTTGTGCTCTCACCTCTGATTTCACTGGGGGCTGTCCCCCACCACCATCTCGCTCTCTCTGTCAAAGAGTTAACTTACAGCTCCAATTCATAAAGTTCCTTGTCATTCTTCCCTTTAACTTCCAGCTGAGTCTCCATCTGGAGCTCGGAACCCACCACGCTTACTAATTATGCCTGGGCTGCTAAGACCCACTCGAGAAGGTGTCTAGGGTGAGGCACCTTTCGCTATTCGAGAGGGCGCCTGCGGCCTACGTAAGTGGTGCAAACTTCTTGTCTTGAAGTTTGATTGGTCTTCCGCGTAAACCAAGCTACTCAGTCTCTTTTCTCCAACGAATTTTCCTACTGAGCTCTCCTCATACTATTATTCTTGACATCTCTGATTAGCATATAAATAGTCGCCTAGGCCATCTCTCCTTCGAATACCCTGGATCAGTTGGGGCTGGTCCCCGGCAGGTGGCGACCGAACAGGGACCTCAGGAGGCAATACTCAAAGAGCTGAGCAGACACGAACCATGCAATCAGCAGGCAATAAGCATGGAGCTCAGCAGTGACGAATCATGCTGCTCAAATGGCAATAATCAAGCACGTGACCAGGCAGGAATCACGCAGCTCAGCTGGCAATTGTCAAGCAGATGAGCCGACAGGAATCACGCAGCTCAGCTGGCAATTGTCATGCAGAAGAGCCGGCAGGAATCACGCAGCTCAGCAGGCCCTGATCACGTGACTGAGCAGGCACTGATCACGTGGCTGATCAAGTACAGATCACGTGACTGAGCATGCACTGATCACGTGGCTATCATGCACTGATGACGTGACTGCGCATGCACTGATGACGTGGCTGATCGGGCACTGATCACATGGCTCATCATGCACTGATCACCTGTTTATCAGGCAATGATCAGTGACTGACAGGCGCTGATCATGGGACTGTGCACGCACTGATCACGTGGCTATCATGCACTGATCACGTGACTGCGCATGCACTGATGACGTGGCTGTTCGGGCACTGATCACGTGTTTATCAGGCAGTGATCAGTGACTGACAGGCGCTGATCAGGGGACTGTGCACGCACTGATCAGGTGGCTGATCAGGAACTGACCACCTGACCGCGCATGCAGTGATCACGTGGCTGGTCGTTCACTGATCACGTGTTTATCATACGGTGATCACGTGACTGAGAGGCGCTGATCACGTGACTGTGCCGTCAGTGATCACGTGGCTGAGCAGGCACTGATATCGTGACTGAGCATGCACTGATCATATGCCGGGAGCCGGGGAGGCATTCCACTCTGGACAAAGGTCATGAGGAAGGAGGCTCGGCATACGCAAATGTGGGATCGAGCCTCAGGAGTCCACCCGAATATTCTCGAGCATCTCCCCCAAAAAAACCAGAGTCTGCCTACTGTATTGCTTTGTGCTCTCACCTCTGATTTCACTGGGGGCTGTCCCCCACCACCATCTCGCTCTCTCTGTCAAAGAGTTAACTTACAGCTCCAATTCATAAAGTTCCTTGTCATTCTTCCCTTTAACTTCCAGCTGAGTCTCCATCTGGAGCGCGGAACCCACCACGCTTACTAATTATGCCTGGGCTGCTAAGACCCACTCGAGAAGGTGTCTAGGGTGAGGCACCTTTCGCTATTCGAGAGGGATCCTGCGGCCTACGTAAGTGGTACAAACTTCTTGTCTTGAAGTTTGATTGGTCTTCCGCGTAAACCAAGCTACTCAGTCTCTTTTCTGCACCGAATTTTCCTACTGAGCTCTCCTCATACTATTATTCTTGACATCTCTGATTAGCATATAAATAGTCGCCTAGGCCATCTCTCCTTCGAATACCCTGGATCAGTTGGGGCTGGTCCCCGGCAGGTGACGACCGAACAGGGACCTCAGGAGGCAATACTCAAAGAGCTGAGCAGACACGAACCACGCAATCAGCAGGCAATAAGCATGGAGCTCAGCAGTGACGAATCATGCTGCTCAACTGGCAATAATCAAGCACGTGACCAGGCAGGAATCACGCAGCTCAGCTGGCAATTGTCAAGCAGATGAGCCGACAGGAATCACGCAGCTCAGATGGCAATTGTCATGCAGATGAGCCGGCAGGAATCACGCAGCTCAGCAGGCCCTGATCACGTGACTCTGCAGGCACTGATCACGTGGCTGATCAAGTCCAGATCACGTGACTGAGCATGCACTGATCACGTGGCTATCATGCACTGATCACGTGACTGCGCATGCACTGATGACGTGGCTGTTCGGGCACTGATCACGTGTTTATCAGGCAGTGATCAGTGACTGACAGGCACTGATCAGGGGACTGTGCACGCACTGATCAGGTGGCTGATCAGGAACTGACCACCTGACCGCGCATGCAGTGATCACGTGGCTGGTCGTTCACTGATCACGTGTTTATCGTACGGTGATCACGTGACTGAGAGGCGCTGATCACGTGACTGTGCCGTCAGTGATCACGTGGCTGAGCAGGCACTGATATCGTGACTGAGCATGCACTGATCATGTGCCGGGAGCCGGGGAGGCATTCCACTCTGGACAAAGGTCATGAGGAAGGAGGCTCGGCATACGCAAATGCGGGATCGAGCCTCAGGAGTCCACCCGGATATTCTCGAGCATCTCCCCCCCAAATACCGGAGTCTGCCTACCGTATTGCTTTGTGCTCTCACCTCTGATTTCACTGGGGGCTGTCCCCCACCACCATCTCGCTCTCTCTGTCAAAGAGTTAACTTACAGCTCCAATTCATAAAGTTCCTTGTCATTCTTCCCTTTAACTTCCAGCTGAGTCTCCATCTGGAGCGCGGAACCCACCACGCTTACTAATTATGCCTGGGCTGCTAAGACCCACTCGAGAAGGTGTCTAGGGTGAGGCACCTTTCGCTATTCGAGAGGGCGCCTGCGGCCTACGTAAGTGGTGCAAACTTCGTGTCTTGAAGTTTGATTGGTCTTCCGCGTAAACCAAGCTACTCAGTCACTTTTCTCCACCGAATTTTCCTACTGAGCTCTCCTCATACTATTATTCTTGACATCTCTGATTAGCATATAAATAGTCGCCTAGGCCATCTCTCCTTCGAATACCCTGGATCAGTTGGGGCTGGTCCCCGGCAGGTGGCGACCGAACAGGGACCTCAGGAGGCAATACTCAAAGAGCTGAGCAGACACGAACAATGCAATCAGCAGGCAATAAGCATGGAGCTCAGCAGTGACGAATCATGCTGCTCAACTGGCAATAATCAAGCACGTGACCAGGCAGGAATCACGCAGCTCAGCTGGGAATTGTCAAGCAGATGAGCCGACAGGAATCACGCAGCTCAGCTGGCAATTGTCATGCAGATGAGCCAGCAGGAATCACGCAGCTCAGCAGGCCCTGAACACGTGACTCTGCAGGCACTGATCACGTGGCTGATCAAGTCCAGATCACGTGACTGAGCATGCACAGATCACATGGCTCATCATGCACTGATCACGTGTTTATCAGGCAATGATCAGTGATTGACAGGCGCTGATCATGGGACTGTGCACGCACTGATCACGTGGCTATCATGCACTGATCACGTGACTGCTCATGCACTGATGACGTGGCTGTTCGGGCAATGATCACGTGTTTATCAGGCAGTGATCAGTGACTGACAGGCGCTGATCAGGGGACTGTGCACGCACTGATCAGGTGGCTGATCAGGAACTGACAACCTGACCGCGCATGCAGTGATCACGTGGCTGGTCGTTCACTGATCACGTGTTTATCATACGGTGATCACGTGACAGAGGCGCTGATCACGTGACTGTGCCGTCAGTTATCACGTGGCTGAGCAGGCACTGATATCGTGACTGAGCATGCACTGATCATGTGCCGGGAGCCGGGGAGGCATTCCACTCTGGACAAAGGTCATGAGGAAGGAGGCTCGGCATACGCAAATGCGGGATCGAGCCTCAGGAGTCCACCCGGATATTCTCGAGCATCTCCCCCAAAAAAACCAGAGTCTGCCTACTGTATTGCTTTGTGCTCTCACCTCTGATTTCACTGGGGGCTGTCCCCCACCACCATCTCGCTCTCTCTGTCAAAGAGTTAACTTACAGCTCCAATTCATAAAGTTCCTTGTCATTCTTCCCTTTAACTTCCAGCTGAGTCTCCATCTGGAGCGCAGAACCCACCACGCTTACTAATTATGCCTGGGCTGCTAAGACCCACTCGAGAAGGTGTCTAGGGTGAGGCACCTTTCGCTATTCGAGAGGGCGCCTGCGGCCTACGTAAGTGGTGCAAACTTCTTGTCTTGAAGTTTGATTGGTCTTCCGCGTAAACGAAGCTACTCAGTCTCTTTTCTCGACCGAATTTTCCTACTGAGCTCTCCTCATACTATTATTCTTGACATCTTTGATTAGCATATAAAGAGTCGCCTAGGCCATCTCTCCTTCGAATACCCTGGATCAGTTGGGGCTGGTCCCCGGCAGGTGGCGAACGAACAGGGACCTCAGGAGGCGATACTCAAAGAGCTGAGCAGACACGAACCATGCAATCAGCAGGCAATAAGCATGGAGCTCAGCAGTGACGAATCATGCTGCTCAACTGGCAATAATCAAGCACGTGACCAGGCAGGAATCACGCAGCTCAGCTGGGAATTGTCAAGAAGATGAGCCGACAGGAATCACGCAGCTCAGATGGCAATTGTCATGCAGATGAGCCGGCAGGAATCACGCAGCTCAGCAGGCCCTGATCACGTGACTCTGCAGGCACTGATCACGTGGCTGATCAAGTACAGATCACGTGACTGAGCATGCACTGATCACGTGGCTATCATGCACTGATGACGTGACTGCGCATGCACTGATGACGTGGCTGATCAGGCACTGATCACATGGCTCATCATGCACTGATCACGTGTTTATCAGGCAATGATCAGTGACTGACAGGCGCTGATCATGGGACTGTGCACGCACTTATCACGTGGCTATCATGCACTGATCACGTGACTGCGCATGCACTGATGACGTGGCTGTTCGGGCACTGATCACGTGTTTATCAGGCAGTGATCAGTGACTGACAGGCACTGATCAGGGGACTGTGCACGCACTGATCAGGTGGCTGATCAGGAACTGACCACCTGACCGCGCATGCAGTGATCACGTGGCTGGTCGTTCACTGATAACGTGTTTATCATACGGTGATCACGTGACTGAGAGGCGCTGATCACGTGACAGTGCCGTCAGTGATCACGTGGCTGAGCAGGCACTGATATCGTGACTGAGCATGCACTGATCATGTGCCGGGAGCCGGGGAGGCATTCCACTCTGGACAAAGGTCATGAGGAAGGAGGCTCGGCATTCGCAAATGCGGGATCGAGCCTCAGGAGTCCACCCGGATATTCTCGAGCATCTCCCCCCAAAAAACCGGAGTCTGCTTACTGTATTGCTTTGTGCTCTCACCTCTGATTTCACTGGGGGCTGTCCCCCACCACCATCTCGCTCTCTCTGTCAAAGAGTTAACTTACAGCTCCAATTCATAAAGTTCCTTGTCATTCTTCCCTTTAACTTCCAGCTGAGTCTCCATCTGGAGCGCGGAACCCACCACGCTTACTAATTATGCCTGGGCTGCTAAGACCCACTCGAGAAGGTGTCTAGGGTGAGGCACCTTTCGCTATTCGAGAGGGCGCCTGCGGCCTACGTAAGTGGTGCAAACTTCGTGTCTTGAAGTTTGATTGGTCTTCCGCGTAAACCAAGCTACTCAGTCTCTTTTCTCCACCGAATTTTCCTACTGAGCTCCCTCATACTATTATTCTTGACATCTCTGATTAGCATATAAATAGTCGCCTAGGCCATATCTCCTTCGAATACCCTGGATCAGTTGGGGCTGGTCCCCGGCAGGTGGCGACCGAACAGGGACCTCAGGAGGCCATACTCAAAGAGCTGAGCAGACACGAACCACGCAATCAGCAGGCAATAAGCATGGAGCTCAGCAGTGACGAATCATGCTGCTCAACTGGCAATAATCAAGCACGTGACCAGGCAGGAATCACGCAGCTCAGCTGGCAAATGTCAAGCAGATGAGCCGACAGGAATCACGCAGCTCAGCTGGCAATTGTCATGCAGATGAGCCGGCAGGAATCACGCAGCTCAGCAGGCCCTGAACACGTGACTCTGCAGGCACTGATCACGTGGCTGATCAAGTCCAGATCACGTGACTGAGCATGCACTGATCACGTGGCTATCATGCACTGATGACGTGACTGCGCATGCACTGATGACGTGGCTGATCAGGCACTGATCACATGGCTCATCATGCACTGATCACGTGTTTATCAGGCAATGATCAGTGACTGACAGGCGCTGATCATGGGACTGTGCACGCACTGATCACGTGGCTATCATGCACTGATCACGTGACTGCGCATGCACTGATGACGTGGCTGTTCGGGCACTGATCACGTGTTTATCAGGCAGTGATCAGTGACTGACAGGCGCTGATCAGGGGACTGTGCACGCACTGATCAGGTGGCTGATCAGGAACTGACCACCTGACCGCGCATGCAGTGATCACGTGGCTGGTCGTTCACTGATCACGTGGTTATCATACGGTGATCACGTGACTGAGAGGCGCTGATCAAGTGACTGTGCCGTCAGTGATCACGTGGCTGAGCAGGCACTGATATCGTGACTGAGCATGCACTGATCATGTGCCGGGAGCCGGGGAGGCATTCCACTCTGGACAAAGGTCATGAGGAAGGAGGCTCGGCATACGCAAATGCGGGATAGAGCCTCAGGAGTCCACCCGGATATTCTCGAGCATCTCCCCCCAAAAAAACCGGAGTCTGCTTACTGTATTGCTTTGTGCTCTCACCTCTGATTTCACTGGGGGCTGTCCCCCACCACCATCTCACTCTCTCTGTCAAAGAGTTAACTTACAGCTCCAATTCATAAAGTTCCTTGTCATTCTTCCCTTTAACTTCCAGCTGAGTCTCCATCTGGAGCGCGGAACCCACCACGCTTACTAATTATGCCTGGGCTGCTAAGACCCACTCGAGAAGGTGTCTAGGGTGAGGCACCTTTCGCTATTCGAGAGGGCGCCTGTGGCCTACGTAAGTGGTGCAAACTTCTTGTCTTGAAGTTTGATTGGTCTTCCGCGTAAACCAAGCTACTCAGTCTCTTTTCTCCACCGAATTTTCCTACTGAACTCTCCTCATACTATTATTCTTGACATCTCTGATTAGCATATAAATAGTCGCCTAGGCCATCTCTCCTTCGAATACCCTGGATCAGTTGGGGCTGGTCCCCGGCAGGTGGCGACCGAACAGGGACCTCAGGAGGCCATACTCAAAGAGCTGAGCAGACACGAACCACGCAATCAGCAGGCAGTAAGCATGGAGCTCAGCAGTGACGAATCATGCTGCTCAACTGGCAATAATCAAGCACGTGACCAGGCAGGAATCACGCAGCTCAGCTGGCAATTGTCAAGCAGATGAGCCGACAGGAATCACGCAGCTCAGATGGCAATTGTCATGCAGATGAGCCGGCAGGAATCACGCAGCTCAGCAGGCCCTGATCACGTGACTCTGCAGGCACTGATCACGTGGCTGATCAAGTCCAGATCACATGACTGAGCATGCACTGATAACGTGGCTATCATGCACTGATGACGTGACTGCGCATGCACTGATGACGTGGCTGATCGGGCACTGATCACATGGCTCATCATGCACTGATCACGTGTTTATCAGGCAATGATCAGTGACTGACAGGCGCTGATCATGGGACTGTGCACGCACTGATCACGTGGCTATCATGCACTGATCACGTGACTGCGCATGCACTGATGACGTGGCTGTTCGGGCACTGATCACGTGTTTATCAGGCAGTGATCAGTGACTGACAGGCGCTGATCAGGGGACTGTGCACGCCCTGATCAGGTGGCTGATAAGGAACTGACCACCTGACCGCGCATGCAGTGATCACGTGGCTGGTCGTTCACTGATCACCTGTTTATCATACGGTGATCACGTGACTGTGCCGTCAGTGATCACCTGGCTGAGCAGGCACTGATATCGTGACTCAACATGCACTGATCATGTGCCGGGAGCCGGGGAGACATTCCACTCTGGACAAAGGTCATGAGGAAGGAGGCTCGGCATACGCAAATGCGGGATAGAGCCTCAGGAGTCCACCCGGATATTCTCGAGCATCTCCCCCAAAAAAACCGGAGTCTGCCTTCTGTATTGCTTTGTGCTCTCACCTCTGATTTCACTGGGGGCTGTCCCCCACCACCATCTCACTCTCTCTGTCAAAGAGTTAACTTACAGCTCCAATTCATAAAGTTCCTTGTCATTCTTCCCTTTAACTTCCAGCTGAGTCTCCATCTGGAGCGCGGAACACACCACGCTTACTAATTCTGCCTGGGCTGCTAAGACCCACTCGAGAAGGTGTCTAGGGTGAGGCACCTTTCGCTATTCGAGAGGGCGCCTGCGGCCTACGTACGTGGTGCAAACTTCTTGTCTTGAAGTTTGATTGGTCTTCCACGTAAACCAAGCTACTCAGTCTCTTTTCTCCACCGAATTTTCCTACTGAGCTCTCCTCATACTATTATTCTTGACAACTCTGATTAGCATATAAATAGTCGCCTAGGCCATCTCTCCTTCGAATACCCTGGATCAGTTGGGGCTGGTCCCCGGCAGGTGGCGACTGAACAGGGACCTCAGGAGGCAATACTCAAAGAGCTGAGCAGACACGAGCCACGCAATCAGTAGGCAATAAGCATGGAACTCAGCAGTGACGAATCATGCTGCTCAACTGGCAATAATCAAGCACGTGACCAGGCAGGAATCACGCAGCTCAGCTGGCAAATGTCAAGCAGATGAGCCGACAGGAATCACGCAGCTCAGATGGCAATTGTCATGCAGATGAGCCGGCAGGAATCACGCAGCTCAGCAGGCCCTGATCACGTGACTCTGCAGGCACTGATCACGTGGCTGATCAAGTACAGATCACGTGACTGAGCATGCACTGATCACGTGGCTATCATGCACTGATGGCGTGACTGCGCATGCACTGATGACGTGGCTGATCGGGCACTGATCACATGGCTCATCATGCACTGATCACGTGTTTATCAGGCAATGATCAGTGACTGACAGGCGCTGATCATGGGACTGTGCACGCACTGATCACGTGGCTATCATGCACTGATCACGTGACTGCGCATGCACTGATGACGTGGCTGTTCGGGCACTGATCACGTGTTTATCAGGCAGTGATCAGTGACTGACAGGCGCTGATCAGGGGACTGTGCACGCACTGATCAGGTGGCTGATCAGGAACTGACCACCTGACCGCGCTTGCAGTGATCACGTGGCTGGTCGTTCACTGATCACGTGTTTATCATACGGTGATCACGTGACTGAGAGGCGCTGATCACGTGACTGTGCCGTCAGTGATCACGTGGCTGAGCAGGCACTGATATCGTGACTGAGCATGCACTGATCATGTGCCGGGAGCCGGGGAGGCATTCCACTCTGGACAAAGGTCATGAGGAAGGAGGCTCGGCATACGCAAATGCGGGATCGAGCCTCAGGAGTCCACCCGGATATTCTTGAGCATCTCCCCCCCCAAAAAACCGGAGTCTGCATACTGTATTGCTTTGTGCTCTCACCTCTGATTTCACTGGGGGCTGTCCCCCACCACCATCTCGCTCTCTCTGTTAAAGTGTTAACTTACAGCTCCAATTCATAAAGTTCCTTGTCATTCTTCCCTTTAACTTCCAGCTGAGTCTCCATCTGGAGCGCGGAACCCACCACGCTTACTAATTATGCCTGGGCTGCTAAGAACCACTCGAGAAGGGGTCTAGGGTGAGGCACCTTTCGCTATTCGAGAGGGCGCCTGCGGCCTACGTAAGTGGTGCAAACTTCTTGTCTTGAAGTTTGATTGGTCTTCCGCGTAAACCAAGCTACTCAGTCTCTTTTCTCCACCGAATTTTCCTACTGAACTCTCCTCATACTATTATTCTTGACATCTCTGATTAGCATATAAATAGTCGCCTAGGCCATCTCTCCTTCGAATACCCTGGATCAGTTGGGGCTAGTCCCCGGCAGGTGGCGACCGAACAGGGACCTCAGGAGGCCATACTCAAAGAGCTGAGGAGACACGAACCACGCAATCAGCAGGCAGCAAGCATGGAGCTAAGCAGTGACGAATCATGCTGCTCAACTGGCAATAATCAAGCACGTGACCAGGCAGGAATCACGCAGCTCAGCTGGCAATTGTCAAGCAGATGAGCCGACAGGAATCACGAAGCTCAGATGGCAATTGTCATGCAGATGAGCCGGCAGGAATCACGCAGCTCAGCAGGCCCTGATCACGTGACTCTGCAGGCACTGATCACGTGGCTGATCAAGTACAGATCACGTGACTGAGCATGCACTGATCACGTGGCTATCATGCACTGATGACGTGACTGCGCATGCACTGATGACGTGGCTGATCGGGCACTGATCACATGGCTCATCATGCACTGATCAGGTGTTTACCAGGCAGTGATCAGTGACTGACAGGCGCTGATCAGGGGCCTGTGCACGCACTGATCAGGTGGCTGATCAGGAACTGACCACCTGACCGCGCATGCAGTGATCACGTGGCTGGTCGTTCACTGATCACGTGTTTATCATACGGTGATCACGTGACTGTGCCGTCAGTGATCACCTGGCTGAGCAGGCACTGATATCGTGACTCAACATGCACTGATCATGTGCCGGGAGCCGGGGAGGCATTCCACTCAGCACAAAGGTCATGAGGAAGGAGGCTCGGCATACGCAAATGCGGGATAGAGCCTCAGGAGTCCACCCGGATATTCTCGAGCATCTCCCCCCAAAAAAACCGGAGTCGGCCTACTGTATTGCTTTGTGCTCTCACCTCTGATTTCACTGGGGGCTGTCCCCCACCACCATCTCGCTCTCTCTGTCAAAGAGTTAACTTACAGCTCCAACTCATAAAGTTCCTTGTCATTCTTCCCTTTAACTTCCAGCTGAGTCTCCATCTGGAGCGCGGAACCCACCACGCTTACTAATTCTGCCTGGGCTGCTAAGACCCACTCGAGAAGGTGTCTAGGGTGAGGCACCTTTCGCTATTCGAGAGGGCGCCTGCGGCCTACGTAAGTGGTGCAAACTTCTTGTCTTGAAGTTTGATTGGTCTTCCGCGTAAACCAAGCTACTCAGTCTCTTTTCTCCACCGAATTTTCCTACTGAGCTCTCCTCATACTATTATTCTTGACATCTCTGATTAGCATATAAATAATCGCCTAGGCCATCTCTCCTTCGAATACCCTGGATCAGTTGGGGCTGGTCCCCGGCAGGTGGCGACCGAACAGGGACCTCAGGAGGCAATACTCAAAGAGCTGAGCAGACACGAACCACGCAATCAGCAGGCAATAAGCATGGAGCTCAGCAGTGACGAATCATGCTGCTCAACTGGCAATAATCAAGCACGTGACCAGGCAGGAATCACGCAGCTCAGCTGGCAATTGTCAAGCAGATGATCCGACAGGAATCACGCAGCTCAGCTGGCAATTGTCATGCAGATGAGCCGGCAGGAATCACGCAGCTCAGCAGGCCCTGATCACGTGACTCTGCAGGCACTGATCACGTGGCTGATCAAGTCCAGATCACGTGACTGAGCATGCACTGATCACGTGGCTATCATGCACTGATGACGTGACTGCGCATGCACTGATGACGTGGCTGATCAGGCACTGATCACATGGCTCATCATGCACTGATCACGTGTTTATCAGGCAATGATCAGTGACTGACAGGCGCTGATCATGGGACTGTGCACGCACTGATCACGTGGCTATCATGCACTGATCACGTGACTGCGCATGCACTGATGACGTGGCTGTTCGGGCACTGATCACGTGTTTATCAGGCAGTGATCAGTGACTGACAGGCGCTGTTCAGGGGACTGTGCACGCACTGATCAGGTGGCTGATCAGGAACTGACCACCTGACCGCGCATGCAGTGATCAGGTGGCTGGTCGTTCACTGTTCACGTGTTTATCATACGGTGATCACGTGACTGAGAGGCGCTGATCACGTGACTGTGCCGTCAGTGATCACGTGGCTGAGCAGGCACTGATATCGTGACTGAGCATGCACTGATCATGTGCCGGGAGCCGGGGAGGCATTCCACTCTGGACAAAGGTCCTGAGGAAGGAGGCTCGGCATACGCAAATGCGGGATCGAGCCTCAGGAGTCCACCCGGATATTCTCGAGCATCTCCCCCCAAAAAACCGGAGTCTGCCTACTGTATTGCTTTGTGCTCTCACCTCTGATTTCACTGGGGGCTGTCCCCCACCACCATCTCGCTCTCTCTGTCAAAGAGTTAACTTACAGCTCCAATTCATAAAGTTCCTTGTCATTCTTCCCTTTAACTTCCAGCTGAGTCTCCATCTGGAGCGCGGAACCCACCACGCTTACTAATTATGCCTGGGCTGCTAAGACCCACTCGAGAAGGTGTCTAGGGTGAGGCACCTTTCGCTATTCGAGAGGGCGCCTGCGGCCTACGTAAGTGGTGCAAACTTCTTGTCTTGAAGTTTGATTGGTCTTCCGCGTAAACCAAGCTACTCAGTCTCTTTTCTCCACCGAATTTTCCTACTGAGCTCTCCTCATACTATTATTCTTGACATCTCTGATTAGCATATAAATAGTCGCCTAGGCCATCTCTCCTTCGAATACCCTGGATCAGTTGGGGCTGGTCCCCGGCAGGTGGCGACCGAACAGGGACCTCAGGAGGCAATACTCAAAGAGCTGAGCAGACACGAACCACGCAATCAGCAGGCAATAAGCATGGAGCTCAGCAGTGACGAATCATGCTGCTCAACTGGCAATAATCAAGCACGTGACCAGGCAGGAATCACGCAGCTCAGCTGGCAATTGTCAAGCAGATGAGCCGACAGGAATCACGCAGCTCAGCTGGCAATTGTCATGCAGATGAGCCGGCAGGAATCACGCAGCTCAGCAGGCCCTGATCACGTGACTCTGCAGGCACTGATCACGTGGCTGATCAAGTCCAGATCACGTGACTGAGCATGCACTGATCACGTGGCTATCATGCACTGATGACGTGACTGCGCATGCACTGATGGCTGATCGGGCACTGATCACATGGCTCATCATGCACTGATCACGTGTTTATCAGGCAGTGATCAGTGACTGACAGGCCCTGATCAGGGGACTGTGCACGCACTGATCAGGTGGCTGATCAGGAACTGACCACCTGACCGCGCATGCAGTGATCACGTGGCTGGTCGTTCACTGATCACGTGTTTATCATACGGTGATCACGTGACTGAGAGTGATCACGTGGCTGAGCAGGCACTGATATCGTGACTGAGCATGCACTGATCATGTGCCGGGAGCCGGGGAGGCATTCCACTCTGGACAAAGGTCATGAGGAAGGAGGCTCGGCATACGCAAATGCGGGATCGAGCCTCAGGAGTCCACCCGGATATTCTCGAGCATCTCCCCCAAAAAAACCGGAGTCTGCCTACTGTATTGCTTTGTGCTCTCACCTCTGATTTCACTGGGGGCTGTCCCCCACCACCATCTCGCTCTCTCTGTCAAAGAGTTAACTTACAGCTCCAATTCATAAAGTTCCTTGTCATTCTTCCCTTTAACTTCCAGCTGAGTCTCCATCTGGAGCGCGGAACCCACCACGCTTACTAATTATGCCTGGGCTGCTAAGACCCACTCGAGAAGGTGTCTAGGGTGAGGCACCTTTCGCTATTCGAGAGGGCGCCTGCGGCCTACGTAAGTGGTGCAAACTTCTTGTCTTGAAGTTTGATTGGTCTTCCGCGTAAACCAAGCTACTCAGTCTCTTTTCTCCACCGAATTTTCCTACTGAGCTCTCCTCATACTATTATTCTTGACATCTCTGATTAGCATATAAATAGTCGCCTAGGCCATCTCTCCTTCGAATACCCTGGATCAGTTGGGGCTGGTCCCCGGCAGGTGGCGACCGAACAGGGACCTCAGGAGGCAATACTCAAAGAGCTGAGCAGACACGAACCACGCAATCAGCAGGCAATAAGCATGGAGCTCAGCAGTGACGAATCATGCTGCTCAACTGGCAATAATCAAGCACGTGACCAGGCAGGAATCACGCAGCTCAGCTGGCAATTGTCAAGCAGATGAGCCGACAGGAATCACGCAGCTCAGCTGAAAATTGTCATGCAGATGAGCCGGCAGGAATCACGCAGCTCAGCAGGCCCTGATCACGTGACTGCGCATGCACTGATCACGTGGCTGATCGGGCAGTGATCACATGGCTCATCATGCACTGATCACGTGTTTATCAGGCAATGATCAGTGACTGACAGGCGCTGATCATGGGACTGTGCACGCACTGATCACGTGGCTATCATGCACTGATCACGTGACTGCGCATGCACTGATGACGTGGCTGTTCGGGCACTGATCACGTGTTTATCAGGCAGTGATCAGTGACTGACAGGCGCTGATCAGGGGACTGTGCACGCACTGATCAGGTGGCTGATCAGGAACTGACCACCTGACCGCGCATGCAGTGATCACGTGGCTGGTCGTTCACTGATCACGTGTTTATCATACGGTGATCACGTGACTGAGAGGCGCTGATCACGTGACTGTGCCGTCAGTGATCACGTGGCTGAGCAGGCACTGATATCGTGACTGAGCATGCACTGATCATGTGCCGGGAGCCGGGGAGGCATTCCACTCTGGACAAAGGTCATGAGGAAGGAGGCTCGGCATACGCAAATGCGGGATCGAGCCTCAGGAGTCCACCCGGATATTCTCGAGCATCTCCCCCCCAAAAACCAGAGTCTGCCTACTGTATTGCTTTGTGCTCTCACCTCTGATTTCACTGGGGGCTGTCCCCCACCACCATCTCGCTCTCTCTGTCAAAGAGTTAACTTACAGCTCCAATTCATAAAGTTCCTTGTCATTCTTCCCTTTAACTTCCAGCTGAGTCTCCATCTGGAGCGCGGAACCCACCACGCTTACTAATTATGCCTGGGCTGCTAAGACCCACTCGAGAAGGTGTCTAGGGTGAGGCACCTTTCGCTATTCGAGAGGGCGCCTGCGGCCTACGTAAGTGGTGCAAACTTCTTGTCTTGAAGTTTGATTGGTCTTCCGCGTAAACCAAGCTACTCAGTCTCTTTTCTCCACCGAATTTTCCTACTGAGCTCTCCTCATACTATTATTCTTGACATCTCTGATTAGCATATAAATAGTCGCCTAGGCCATCTCTCCTTCGAATACCCTGGATCAGTTGGGGCTGGTCCCCGGCAGGTGGCGACCGAACAGGGACCTCAGGAGGCAATACTCAAAGAGCTGAGCAGACACGAACCACGCAATCAGCAGGCAATAAGCATGGAGCTCAGCAGTGACGAATCATGCTGCTCAACTGGCAATAATCAAGCACGTGACCAGGCAGGAATCACGCAGCTCAGCTGGCAATTGTCAAGCAGATGAGCCGACAGGAATCACGCAGCTCAGCTGGCAATTGTCATGCAGATGAGCCGGCAGGAATCACGCAGCTCAGCAGGCCCTGATCACGTGACTCTGCAGGCACTGATCACGTGGCTGATCAAGTCCAGATCACGTGACTGAGCATGCACTGATCACGTGGCTATCATGCACTGATGACGTGACTGCGCATGCACTGATGACGTGGCTGATCAGGCACTGATCACATGGCTCATCATGCACTGATCACGTGTTTATCAGGCAATGATCAGTGACTGACAGGCGCTGATCATGGGACTGTGCACGCACTGATCACGTGGCTATCATGCACTGATCACGTGACTGCGCATGCACTGATGACGTGGCTGTTCGGGCACTGATCACGTGTTTATCAGGCAGTGATCAGTGACTGACAGGCGCTGATCAGGGGACTGTGCACGCACTGATCAGGTGGCTGATCAGGAACTGACCACCTGACCGCGCATGCAGTGATCACGTGGCTGGTCGTTCACTGATCACGTGTTTATCATACGGTGATCACGTGACTGAGAGGCGCTGATCACGTGACTGTGCCGTCAGTGATCACGTGGCTGAGCAGGCACTGATATCGTGACTGAGCATGCACTGATCATGTGCCGGGAGCCGGGGAGGCATTCCACTCTGGACAAAGGTCATGAGGAAGGAGGCTCGGCATACGCAAATGCGGGATCGAGCCTCAGGAGTCCACCCGGATATTCTCGAGCATCTCCCCCAAAAAACCAGAGTCTGCCTACTGTATTGCTTTGTGCTCTCACCTCTGATTTCACTGGGGGCTGTCCCCCACCACCATCTCGCTCTCTCTGTCAAAGAGTTAACTTACAGCTCCAATTCATAAAGTTCCTTGTCATTCTTCCCTTTAACTTCCAGCTGAGTCTCCATCTGGAGCGCGGAACCCACCACGCTTACTAATTATGCCTGGGCTGCTAAGACCCACTCGAGAAGGTGTCTAGGGTGAGGCACCTTTCGCTATTCGAGAGGGCGCCTGCGGCCTACGTAAGTGGTGCAAACTTCTTGTCTTGAAGTTTGATTGGTCTTCCGCGTAAACCAAGCTACTCAGTCTCTTTTCTCCACCGAATTTTCCTACTGAGCTCTCCTCATACTATTATTCTTGACATCTCTGATTAGCATATAAATAGTCGCCTAGGCCATCTCTCCTTCGAATACCCTGGATCAGTTGGGGCTGGTCCCCGGCAGGTGGCGACCGAACAGGGACCTCAGGAGGCAATACTCAAAGAGCTGAGCAGACACGAACCACGCAATCAGCAGGCAATAAGCATGGAGCTCAGCAGTGACGAATCATGCTGCTCAACTGGCAATAATCAAGCACGTGACCAGGCAGGAATCACGCAGCTCAGCTGGCAATTGTCAAGCAGATGAGCCGACAGGAATCACGCAGCTCAGCAGGCCCTGATCACGTGACTCTGCAGGCACTGATCACGTGGCTGATCAAGTCCAGATCACGTGACTGAGCATGCACTGATCACGTGGCTATCATGCACTGATGACGTGACTGCGCATGCACTGATGACGTGGCTGATCAGGCACTGATCACATGGCTCATCATGCACTGATCACGTGTTTATCAGGCAATGATCAGTGACTGACAGGCGCTGATCATGGGACTGTGCACGCACTGATCACGTGGCTATCATGCACTGATCACGTGACTGCGCATGCACTGATGACGTGGCTGTTCGGGCACTGATCACGTGTTTATCAGGCAGTGATCAGTGACTGACAGGCGCTGATCAGGGGACTGTGCACGCACTGATCAGGTGGCTGATCAGGAACTGACCACCTGACCGCGCATGCAGTGATCACGTGGCTGGTCGTTCACTGATCACGTGTTTATCATACGGTGATCACGTGACTGAGAGGCGCTGATCACGTGACTGTGCCGTCAGTGATCACGTGGCTGAGCAGGCACTGATATCGTGACTGAGCATGCACTGATCATGTGCCGGGAGCCGGGGAGGCATTCCACTCTGGACAAAGGTCATGAGGAAGGAGGCTCGGCATACGCAAATGCGGGATCGAGCCTCAGGAGTCCACCCGGATATTCTCGAGCATCTCCCCCCCAAAAACCGGAGTCTGCCTACTGTATTGCTTTGTGCTCTCACCTCTGATTTCACTGGGGGCTGTCCCCCACCACCATCTCGCTCTCTCTGTCAAAGAGTTAACTTACAGCTCCAATTCATAAAGTTCCTTGTCATTCTTCCCTTTAACTTCCAGCTGAGTCTCCATCTGGAGCGCGGAACCCACCACGCTTACTAATTATGCCTGGGCTGCTAAGACCCACTCGAGAAGGTGTCTAGGGTGAGGCACCTTTCGCTATTCGAGAGGGCGCCTGCGGCCTACGTAAGTGGTGCAAACTTCTTGTCTTGAAGTTTGATTGGTCTTCCGCGTAAACCAAGCTACTCAGTCTCTTTTCTCCACCGAATTTTCCTACTGAGCTCTCCTCATACTATTATTCTTGACATCTCTGATTAGCATATAAATAGTCGCCTAGGCCATCTCTCCTTCGAATACCCTGGATCAGTTGGGGCTGGTCCCCGGCAGGTGGCGACCGAACAGGGACCTCAGGAGGCAATACTCAAAGAGCTGAGCAGACACGAACCACGCAATCAGCAGGCAATAAGCATGGAGCTCAGCAGTGACGAATCATGCTGCTCAACTGGCAATAATCAAGCACGTGACCAGGCAGGAATCACGCAGCTCAGCTGGCAATTGTCAAGCAGATGAGCCGACAGGAATCACGCAGCTCAGCTGGCAATTGTCATGCAGATGAGCCGGCAGGAATCACGCAGCTCAGCAGGCCCTGATCACGTGACTCTGCAGGCACTGATCACGTGGCTGATCAAGTCCAGATCACGTGACTGAGCATGCACTGATCACGTGGCTATCATGCACTGATGACGTGACTGCGCATGCACTGATGACGTGGCTGATCAGGCACTGATCACATGGCTCATCATGCACTGATCACGTGTTTATCAGGCAATGATCAGTGACTGACAGGCGCTGATCATGGGACTGTGCACGCACTGATCACGTGGCTATCATGCACTGATCACGTGACTGCGCATGCACTGATGACGTGGCTGTTCGGGCACTGATCACGTGTTTATCAGGCAGTGATCAGTGACTGACAGGCGCTGATCAGGGGACTGTGCACGCACTGATCAGGTGGCTGATCAGGAACTGACCACCTGACTGCGCATGCAGTGATCACGTGGCTGGTCGTTCACTGATCACGTGTTTATCATACGGTGATCACGTGACTGAGAGGCGCTGATCACGTGACTGTGCCGTCAGTGATCACGTGGCTGAGCAGGCACTGATATCGTGACTGAGCATGCACTGATCATGTGCCGGGAGCCGGGGAGGCATTCCACTCTGGACAAAGGTCATGAGGAAGGAGGCTCGGCATACGCAAATGCGGGATCGAGCCTCAGGAGTCCACCCGGATATTCTCGAGCATCTCCCCCCAAAAAAACCGGAGTCTGCCTACTGTATTGCTTTGTGCTCTCACCTCTGATTTCACTGGGGGCTGTCCCCCACCACCATCTCGCTCTCTCTGTCAAAGAGTTAACTTACAGCTCCAATTCATAAAGTTCCTTGTCATTCTTCCCTTTAACTTCCAGCTGAGTCTCCATCTGGAGCGCGGAACCCACCACGCTTACTAATTATGCCTGGGCTGCTAAGACCCACTCGAGAAGGTGTCTAGGGTGAGGCACCTTTCGCTATTCGAGAGGGCGCCTGCGGCCTACGTAAGTGGTGCAAACTTCTTGTCTTGAAGTTTGATTGGTCTTCCGCGTAAACCAAGCTACTCAGTCTCTTTTCTCCAACGAATTTTCCTACTGAGCTCTCCTCATACTATTATTCTTGACATCTCTGATTAGCATATAAATAGTCGCCTAGGCCATCTCTCCTTCGAATACCCTGGATCAGTTGGGGCTGGTCCCCGGCAGGTGGCGACCGAACAGGGACCTCAGGAGGCAATACTCAAAGAGCTGAGCAGACACGAACCACGCAATCAGCAGGCAATAAGCATGGAGCTCAGCAGTGACGAATCATGCTGCTCAACTTGCAATAATCAAGCACGTGACCAGGCAGGAATCACGCAGCTCAGCTGGCAATTGTCAAGCAGATGAGCCGACAGGAATCACGCAGCTCAGATGGCAATTGTTATGCAGATGAGCCGGCAGGAATCACGCAGCTCAGCAGGCCCTGATCACGTGACTGCAGGCACTGATCACGTGGCTGATCAAGTACAGATCACGTGACTGACCATGCACTGATCACGTGGCTATCATGCACTGATCACGTGACTGCGCATGAACTGATGACGTGGCTGTTCGGGCACTGATCACGTGTTTATCAGGCAGTGATCAGTGACTGACAGGCGCTGATCAGGGACTGTGCACGCACTGATCAGGTGGCTGACCAGGAACTGACCACCTGACTGCGCATGCAGTGATCACGTGGCTGGTCGTTCACTGATCACGTGTTTATCATACGGTGATCACGTGACTGTGCCGTCAGTGATCACCTGGCTGAGCAGGCACTGATATCGTGACTCAACATGCACTGATCATGTGCCGGGAGCCGGGGAGGCATTCCACTCAGCACAAAGGTCATGAGGAAGGAGGCTCGGCATACGCAAATGCGGGATAGAGCCTCAGGAGTCCACCCGGATATTCTCGAGCATCTCCCCCAAAAAAACCGGAGTCTGCCTACTGTATTGCTTTGTGCTCTCACCTCTGATTTCACTGGGGGCTGTCCCCCACCACCATCTCGCTCTCTCTGTCAAAGAGTTAACTTACAGCTCCAATTCATAAAGTTCCTTGTCATTCTTCCCTTTAACTTCCAGCTGAGTCTCCATCTGGAGCGCGGAACCCACCACGCTTACTAATTATGCCTGGGCTGCTAAGACCCACTCGAGAAGGTGTCTAGGGTGAGGCACCTTTCGCTATTCGAGAGGGCGCCTGCGGCCTACGTAAGTGGTGCAAACTTCTTGTCTTGAAGTTTGATTGGTCTTCCGCGTAAACCAAGCTACTCAGTCTCTTTTCTCCACCGAATTTTCCTACTGAGCTCTCCTCATACTATTATTCTTGACATCTCTGATTAGCATATAAATAGTCGCCTAGGCCATCTCTCCTTCGAATACCCTGGATCAGTTGGGGCTGGTCCCCGGCAGGTGGCGACCGAACAGGGACCTCAGGAGGCAATACTCAAAGAGCTGAGCAGACACGAACCACGCAATCAGCAGGCAATAAGCATGGAGCTCAGCAGTGACGAATCATGCTGCTCAACTGGCAATAATCAAGCACGTGACCAGGCAGGAATCACGCAGCTCAGCTGGCAATTGTCAAGCAGATGAGCCGACAGGAATCACGCAGCTCAGATGGCAATTGTCATGCAGATGAGCCGGCAGGAATCACGCAGCTCAGCAGGCCCTGATCACGTGACTCTGCAGGCACTGATCACGTGGCTGATCAAGTCCAGATCACGTGACTGAGCATGCACTGATCACGTGGCTATCATGCACTGATGACGTGACTGCGCATGCACTGATGACGTGGCTGATCAGGCACTGATCACATGGCTCATCATGCACTGATCACGTGTTTATCAGGCAATGATCAGTGACTGACAGGCGCTGATCATGGGACTGTGCACGCACTGATCACGTGGCTATCATGCACTGATCACGTGACTGCGCATGCACTGATGACGTGGCTGTTCGGGCACTGATCACGTGTTTATCAGGCAGTGATCAGTGACTGACAGGCGCTGATCAGGGGACTGTGCACGCACTGATCAGGTGGCTGATCAGGAACTGACCACCTGACTGCGCATGCAGTGATCACGTGGCTGGTCGTTCACTGATCACGTGTTTATCATACGGTGATCACGTGACTGAGAGGCGCTGATCACGTGACTGTGCCGTCAGTGATCACGTGGCTGAGCAGGCACTGATATCGTGACTGAGCATGCACTGATCATGTGCCGGGAGCCGGGGAGGCATTCCACTCTGGACAAAGGTCATGAGGAAGGAGGCTCGGCATACGCAAATGCGGGATCGAGCCTCAGGAGTCCACCCGGATATTCTCGAGCATCTCCCCCAAAACCAGAGTCTGCCTACTGTATTGCTTTGTGCTCTCACCTCTGATTTCACTGGGGGCTGTCCCCCACCACCATCTCGCTCTCTCTGTCAAAGAGTTAACTTACAGCTCCAATTCATAAAGTTCCTTGTCATTCTTCCCTTTAACTTCCAGCTGAGTCTCCATCTGGAGCGCGGAACCCACCACGCTTACTAATTATGCCTGGGCTGCTAAGACCCACTCGAGAAGGTGTCTAGGGTGAGGCACCTTTCGCTATTCGAGAGGGCGCCTGCGGCCTACGTAAGTGGTGCAAACTTCTTGTCTTGAAGTTTGATTGGTCTTCCGCGTAAACCAAGCTACTCAGTCTCTTTTCTCCACCGAATTTTCCTACTGAGCTCTCCTCATACTATTATTCTTGACATCTCTGATTAGCATATAAATAGTCGCCTAGGCCATCTCTCCTTCGAATACCCTGGATCAGTTGGGGCTGGTCCCCGGCAGGTGGCGACCGAACAGGGACCTCAGGAGGCAATACTCAAAGAGCTGAGCAGACACGAACCACGCAATCAGCAGGCAATAAGCATGGAGCTCAGCAGTGACGAATCATGCTGCTCAACTGGCAATAATCAAGCACGTGACCAGGCAGGAATCACGCAGCTCAGCTGGCAATTGTCAAGCAGATGAGCCGACAGGAATCACGCAGCTCAGATGGCAATTGTCATGCAGATGAGCCGGCAGGAATCACGCAGCTCAGCAGGCCCTGATCACGTGACTCTGCAGGCACTGATCACGTGGCTGATCAAGTCCAGATCACGTGACTGAGCATGCACTGATCACGTGGCTATCATGCACTGATGACGTGACTGCGCATGCACTGATGACGTGGCTGATCAGGCACTGATCACATGGCTCATCATGCACTGATCACGTGTTTATCAGGCAATGATCAGTGACTGACAGGCGCTGATCATGGGACTGTGCACGCACTGATCACGTGGCTATCATGCACTGATCACGTGACTGCGCATGCACTGATGACGTGGCTGTTCGGGCACTGATCACGTGTTTATCAGGCAGTGATCAGTGACTGACAGGCGCTGATCAGGGACTGTGCACGCACTGATCACGTGGCTATCATGCACTGATCACGTGACTGCGCATGCACTGATCACGTGGCTGTTCGGGCACTGATCACGTGTTTATCAGGCAGTGATCAGTGACTGACAGGCGCTGATCAGGGGACTGTGCACGCACTGATCAGGTGGCTGATCAGGAACTGACCACCTGACTGCGCATGCAGTGATCACGTGGCTGGTCGCTCACTGATCACGTGTTTATCATACGGTGATCACGTGACTGAGAGGCGCTGATCACGTGACTGTGCCGTCAGTGATCACGTGGCTGAGCAGGCACTGATATCGTGACTGAGCATGCACTGATCATGTGCCGGGAGCCGGGGAGGCATTCCAACAAAGGTCATGAGGAAGGAGGCTCGGCATACGCAAATGCGGGATCGAGCCTCAGGAGTCCACCCGGATATTCTCGAGCATCTCCCCCCAAAAAACCGGAGTCTGCCTACTGTATTGCTTTGTGCTCTCACCTCTGATTTCACTGGGGGCTGTCCCCCACCACCATCTCGCTCTCTCTGTCAAAGAGTTAACTTACAGCTCCAATTCATAAAGTTCCTTGTCATTCTTCCCTTTAACTTCCAGCTGAGTCTCCATCTGGAGCGCGGAACCCACCACGCTTACTAATTATGCCTGGGCTGCTAAGACCCACTCGAGAAGGTGTCTAGGGTGAGGCACCTTTCGCTATTCGAGGGGCGCCTGCGGCTACGTAAGTGGTGCAAACTTCTTGTCTTGAAGTTTGATTGGTCTTCCGCGTAAACCAAGCTACTCAGTCTCTTTTCTCCACCGAATTTTCCTACTGAGCTCTCCTCATACTATTATTCTTGACATCTCTGATTAGCATATAAATATCGCCTAGGCCATCTCTCCTTCGAATACCCTGGATCAGTTGGGGCTGGTCTCCGGCAGGTGGCGACTGAACACGGACCTGGGAGGCCAAACTCAAAGCTGAGCAGACACGAACCACGCAATCAGCAGGCAATAAGCATGGAGATCAGCAGTGATGAATCATGCTGCTCAACTGGCAATAATCAAGCACGTGACCAGGCAGGAATCACGCAGCTCAGCTGGCC